>NW_009636345.1:0-29806 GCF_000690535.1 Cariama cristata | reverse complement strand
TTCAGCAGTTCCTGATCAGGAGGCCTGTGTGGGAGCCTCATGGGGTGATGGGACGTCCTGCCTTGATGCTTGAAATCCCTGCCCAGTTGCCAAGGAAAGGCAGTGCTCACTGTGTTGGAGCTTTTTACATCAGCAAGAACTAGTAAGTTCTTCTGTAATTTTCTGTTAAGTAATTGACTTTGTTAGATTCAGAAACTCTACACAAGGCTCTATGTGTCCACGTGTATGTATTTTGCACTAACAAGTGCCTAACTCTTGAAGAATTAGGTGGAAACTGAATGTTAACCTTTACAGTGGAAATACGAATACAAGAAAAGACAGAAGATTTAGCATTGGACTTAGGCTAAAGAGTCAAACGATGAGATCTCAAAAGCAGGTGTTAGGGAGTAGGTAGAGGAAAAAACCCAGGGGCATTTGTCTGGACTCTGTCCATGCTCCATAAAAATTAAAGTGAAAGATCCAATGTCTGGATCCTTGCACAGCAGGCTGGTGGGCATCCAAGAGGTAAAGCTAGACCAGATTCTGTTACGTGGGCATATTTTCACACTGTACTCATAACTGGTAGCTTTATAATCCGCTGATCTTGGTGGTAAAAGCTCCAGGAAAACCCTTTGGAATTTAGCCATGTGCATTTGCTGTAGTCACAGGAGTAACTTCTGGCCTGAAGACTTGCAGCCAAGTCACCGCATGATTCTCCGAGCAAAGGAGCAAAGTATATCCTACTCTTACTGGAAGACCTAAGATATATTTTAAAGCTGCACATTGATTTTGAGAAAATATATCCAGAGAGATCATGTAATCTCTGTCTGTGGAGGTTTTTCAGAACTTGACTAGATGAAGCCCTGAGCAACCTACTCTAAACCTGAAGCTAGCCCTGGTCTGAGCAGGAGCTTGGACTAGAAACCTCCAAAGGTTCCTTCTAATGTAAATTTTTCTATGATTTTATGACCCTATAGCTCTCTTATTTTGAGACTAAGGTTCTTTGTTGTACTGGACATTTTCCATTAATGCTGTTTCAACTCATCAACTCTGATGTAATAAGACATGCTACACGTGACGCATTGCTCAGACCAGCAGTCCCAGTCTCGGTGCATGCATAGAAGAACCACCTATTGGCATGTAACTAAGACATTGAAAGGTACATGAATACCAGCCTTGCAAATAACGTTTCCCAAGGCGGCAGCAGCAATTTGACAAGGTATCAAAGTGCAACACCCAGGTAACCGGGATCTTAAGAAACCTTTCCCAGAAAGGAACCTTTTATCAAGAAGTGGTTTGAGCTGGTGTGGGGTCGATGACCAGGCGGACCTGCCAAGGCATACTTCGCCTGGTGACAGACTCCATGTGGGTCACACGTCCCTCTGGCTCGTGCCACCACCCTGGCTGCCATCCCTCCTTCTGTCCGTCACTCGACAGCCCCTGAGCAGCCAGCACAGAGCGTACAGAAGGGACACGCAGAGGTTTTTTTAAAAAAAAAAAATCTCTCATAAAAATAACTCGGGAGACTCCTCACACCAAAGCTGGAAATAGCAGAGAAAACACCTCCCATGCTGGTTCAGAGGGGCCTGCGCAGCGGGGAGGAACCTCTCCTTGCTAAAGCTCCCAGTTGTCAGTTTGCATTTCGACTACGTTACTGCAGGCTCCCTGAAGCTGTAACTGTTCTCTCAGAGGCACTGTACGTTTAGCAGCGATATAACAAGGTGATCCAATCAGCCATTTAATGCTCGCAGCGAACGGCGTAGGAAACAAGCATCGCTATGTGCTTAATACCAGAGATAAGTTGTTGAGGTGGAAGGAGACAGTTAGATGTTGTCTTGCAGTCAGATGATAAGAAAAGCCTGACGGAGAAGTCCTGGGAGGGAGGAAGGGGCAGGATGAGAGTATGGGAAAGATTAAAATGAAAGGAGATGCAGAGTCTTGAACAATTTATATTAGCACATTTATTGAGAAACAGCAGTATCTGCTGAAATTCAGAACCTGCTCTAAATAGGAAACAGGTGTCATCTTTGAATGTGCCGTGTACAACCTCCTCGTGGTGCCCACGAGAAACACTATGATTTTTTTATATCTTACATCAGTTTTTTGGGGGGGGGGGGGGGGGGGGAGTGTTGAGGAATCAGGACAGGAAGAGTAGAAAAATTTGTGTGGCTTACAAGGAAGAAGAATGTGGTTAAGAGGGTTTTTTTCTTGTTTTAACCTCATAACGGATTAGACAGAATATTTCTGGCTAAGGATTTTACCAGAGGAGCTAAAGAATGCATTCCTAAGCCCAAATTTTTTTCTATAGTTTCAGAAAATGTATCAAAGTGCCAGGGTATCTCATTATTCAGCCCCTGCTTTGGCATCATAAAATACGAAGGAGTACCACACAGCATGGATGGAAGATTCAGAGAAAAAAAGCTGTTGGGGTTTGATGGTGTTTTGGATCTCAGAGAAATCTAAAAATACCAAATACAGCCAGCACATGTGCGGTGCTTTAGCAAGCCAAACATCTGGGAATATTCTCAAACGCTCCCCTTTTGTGTTGTTTGTTACCTTACCAGAAAGCATCAAAGTGCAAATGAAAACTTAGCGGATTTTTGTAGTGCTTCTAAGTTCAGATATAGACATCAAAAACAATAATGGGGAAAATTTATATACAGGAGTTTGCAGCCCCCATTTATTCTAGTCTTAGAAGGACACTTCCGTGTCCTATGCTGCATCTCTCTCTAGTTTTCTGGATTAACTGTTATGCTCACTGTGGAAGTATATGCACATTTAAAATGTGTACATCGGTATTTCCCTTATGGTGTGATTTAACTGAGACTTGTGGAATGCTTGCAAACTCAAAATGAACTGCACGTAATGAGGTAGAAACAGTACTCATGTCACCCACCATTCAAAAACATCACTTTTGTTGACAGAGTACTTGCTTCTGATACAGTGATGTCAATGCAGAAAGCTTCCCTGTAACTCAAAAGTGGTAAAATAAAGATCCAGGTCCAAAATAAATAAAACAACTTTGCTATTCTATAGAAGGAGTTTTGCTGTAGACTTCAGTGAGATGAGGATTTCACTCAGTCATTTGATTCTTGCTCATTGATTTATATTACACAATCTTATTTAATAAGACTATTTAAAGGAATAACTACAACTGTATTTGGGTGTCACGCATGCTTAACAGATAGAGGTCAAAGAGTACAGCACCTGCCTAAGACTGTTTTCAAGTCTTAGACAAATAGCATAATTTTGGAATCTTCTGGATCAAACAGTAACTTTCCCAGATATGTACATATTAGAAGATTTTATCAGTTAGAAAGGAATAGGATTTTGCCAAGATGGAACAGCTACAGGGGACAGAGGATGTGAAATGGCAGCGGCCAAGGCCAGAATCTGATTTAAAGAGCCTGAAGGTCATCCAAAATGAAGGGGAAAACCACCTTTTTTTATTATTATTATTTTTTAAATGCATCTTGGAAACTGTTCAGCCACATGACTGAGATTTCAAAAAAAAGTCAATATAGGCTCTATGCTAAACAATGCAATTTAAAAAAGAAAAACAGGGATGCTCTCAGCTAATTGAGTGGATTTTTTCTTTGGACTGTTCTTTTCTGCACATCCTCAGGTGGACAGTCAGTGCTCTCTCCTGGAAAATATACACTTACGGAAATAATACTCAGAGGTCAGACCAGCACAACACCCCCAATTTCACACTATATTGGGCTGTTAGTAAACACAGAGCTACGGAGAGGGCCAACTGAACTACTTCTGAATAGTCTCTGCTATATATTTGTTTCAACAAAGAAATTACTTCAAATTTCAGAGGGATGGAGACAAGGTAAGGGCATGAAGGAGGATCCTGTTTATCAAGGGCTTTGCCTTCCATATGACCAAAAGGTATTGTAAAAAACGTCATCATCTTGTAAGGTGAAAACAAATCGTATTGGACAAAACCATATCAGTGAATACTGACAATATAAATTAACTTGACAAGACCTTCGCTGACTTACAGAGAAATTCCTAAGCTACAAAGAAATCATATACTAAAGGTAGAACTTAAAAGATATATTCTTTCCACACCAACATCTTCCACATGCTTACAAACTAAGTAAAAATCCGGTCATCCTTCTCTTGTGATGGATGTTCTGCTTTTGCAGGCTGGCCTGCTTACACAGGTGCTGAGAGACAAAGATAGAGGAGGCAAAGAGATAGAAATACTCAAGTCCATGCAACAAGGCAGATTTTGTATTTGAAGAGAATGCATGTGCATATTTTTATGTACACTAATCAGAATCAGCAGGGAATATGTGCAGACCCTGTGAGCCATCACTTAGAGAACTACAGAATAGAATCATAGAATCGTTTACGTTGGAAAACACCTTTAAGACCATCAAGTCCAACCGTAAACCTAGCACTGCCAAGCTCACACTAAACCATATCCCTAAGCACCACACCTACACGTCTTTTAAATACCTCCAGGGATGGGGACTCCGCCACTTCCCTGGGCAGCCTGTTCCAGTGCCTGACAACCCTTTTGGTGAAGAAATTCTTCGTAATATCCAACCTAAACCTCCCCTGGCTCAACTTGAGGCCATTTCCTCTTGTCCTGTCACTCATTATTTGGGAGAAGAGAAAAACCCCCACCTGGCTACACCCTCCTTTCAGGTAGTTGTAGAGAGCGATCAGGTCTCCCCTCAGCCTCCTCTTCTCCAGGCTAAACACCCTCAGGTCCCTCAGCTGCTCCCCATCAGACTTGTGCTCCAGACCCTTCATCACCTTCGTTGCCCTTCTCTGGACTTGCTCCAGCAGCTCACTGTCCTTCTTGTAGTGAGGGGCCCAAAACTGAACACAGTATTTAAGGTGGGACCTCACCAGTGCCAATGCTATGGGGAGGCATCTGTACAGGGGGGATGATTGCTGCCCTAGTCTTGCTGGCCACGCTATTTCTGATACAAGCCAGGATGCCATTGGCCTTCTTGGCCACCTGGACTGCCGGCTCATGTTCAGCCGGCTGTCGACCAACACCCCCAGGTCCTTTTCTGCTGGGGAGCTTTCCAGTCACTCATCCCCACGCCTGTAGCGTTGCATGCAGTTGTTGTGACCGAAGTGCGGGACCCAGCACTGAGCCTTTTTGAACCTCATACAGTTGGCCGGCCCATCGATCCAGCCTGCCCAGACACCGCTGCAGAGCCTTCCTGCCCTCCAGTAAATCAACACTCCCGCACAACTTGGTGTCATCTGCAAACTGACTGAGGGTGCACGCGATTCCCTCGTCCAGATCATTGATAAAGACATTAAACAGAACTGGCCCCAACACCGAGCCCTACGGAACACCACTTGTGACCGCCCACCAACTGGATTTAACTCCATTCACCACCACTCTTTGGCTCAGCCATCCTGCCAGTTTTTTACCCAGCAAAGAGTATGCCTTCCCAAACCATGAGCAGCCTCTTTCTCCAGGAGAATTCTGTGGGAAACGGTGTCAAAGGCTTTGCTAAAATCTAGATAGACAACATCCACAGCCTTTCCCTCATCCACCAGGCAGGTCACCTTGTCACAGAAGGAGATCAGGTTAGTCAAGCAGGACCTGCCTTTCATAAACCCATCCCGACTGGGCCTGATCACCTGGTTGTCCTGCACGGCCTTCAAGATGATCTGCTCAATAACCTTCCTGGGCACCGAGGTCAGGCTGACAGGCCTGTAGTTCCCTGGATCCTCCTTTCGGCCCTTCTTTTAGATGGGCATCACATTTGCTAACCTCCAGTCAATTGGGACCTCCCTGGTTATCCACTTAAAGTGGCTTGATGAGCACTTCTGCCAGGTCTCTCAGTATCCTTGGTTGGATCCCATCCAGCCCCATAGACTTGTGTGTGTCTAAGTGGTGTAGCAGGTCGCTGACCATTTCCCCTTGGATCATGGGGGCTTCATTCTGCTCCCTGTCCCTGTCTCCCAGCTCAGGGGGCTGGGTACCCAGAGAACAACTGGTCTTGCTACTAAAGACTGAGGCAAAGAAGGCATTAAGTACCTCAGCCTTTTCCTCAGCCTTTGTCACTACATTTCCTCCAAGATCCAATAAAGGATGAAGACTCTCCTTAGCCCTCCTTTTATTGCTAATATATTTATTGAAACTTTTTTTATTGTCTTTTACAGCAGTAGACACATTAAGTAGTTGAGTTCAACATCTAGTTGAGCTTTGACCCTTCTAATTTTCTCCCTGCATAACCTCATGACATCCTTGTAGTCCTCCTGAGTTGCCTGCCCCTTCTTCCAAAGGTTATAAACTCTCCTTTTTTTTCCTAAGTTCCAGCCAAAGCTCTCTGTTCAGCCAGCCAGGTCTTCTTCCCCACCAGCTTGTCCTTCTGCACATGGGGACAGCCTGCTCGTGCACCTTGAAGATTTCCTTCTTGAAGAATGTCTGTCCTTCCTGAACCCCTTTCCCCTTCAGGACTGCCTCCCAAGGGACTCTCTTAACCAGATTCCTAAACAGGCCAAAGTCTGCCCTCTGGAAGTCAAAGGAAGCAGTTCGGCTGACCCTCCTCCTTACTTTTCCAAGAATCGAAAACTATCTTTTCGTGATCACTGTGCCCAAGACAGCCTCCAACCATCACATCACCCACAAGTCCTTCTCTGTTCCCAAACAGCAGGTCCACTGGGCACCTTCCCTAGAGGTTCCCTCACCAGCTGTGTCAGGAAGTTCTCTTCCACACACTCCAGGAACCTCTGAGACTGTTTCCTCTCTGCTGCTTTGTATTTCCGTCAGACATCTGGTAAGTTGAAGTCCCCCATGAGAACAAGGGCTAGTGATTGTGGGACTTCTCCCTGCTGCTTATAGAAAATTTTGTCTGCCATTTCATCCTGGTTGGGTGGTCTATAACAGACTCCTACCATGGTATCTGCCTTGTTGGCCTTTCCCCTGATTCTTACCCATAAACATTCAATCCTTTCATCATCACCATCTTTAAGCTCTAGACAATCAAAACACTCCCTACATACAGGGCCACCCCACCGCCTCTCCTTCCTTGCCTATCTCTTCTGAAGAGTTTATAACCATCCATTGCAACACTCCAGTTGTGTGAGTCATCCCACCATGTTCCCATTATGGCAACTATATCACAGTTTTCCAGCTGCACAATGGCTTCCAGCTCCTCCTGGTTGTTGCCCATGCTGCCTGCATTGGTGTAGATGCACTTCAGTTGGGCTACTGATTCCGCCACCTTTTTGTGAAAAGAAACCCTAATTCCTACGTGAGCATTCTCAGACACTTCCGTGGTTACTAACACATCGGTAACCCTTGTGTCTTTGTCACTGCATGGATCTCCATCCCCTACCTCCACTGAGACGACAGACCAAAGCACCTCACTAGCACACTGTCCCTCAAACTTTGGCATGCCATCCCCGGGCTTATCTCTAATGAGCCTGGTTTTATCCCTTTCCCCCTTCAAATCAAATATGTTGACTAGAACATGGTAACTCACAAAGACAATCCTTCTTGGAGCTCAAATATTTTATAGTATCAGTTTAGGGTCTCGCAAAGGTTGAGCTAAGGAGGCAGGTGCCCTGCACAGTTGTGTAGGCTCGTACACCCAGCCCCACAAGAGACGGTTGGTTGAACACATTCCCTGCTCAGGGGAGCTTCTCTGCAGACCTGTATCAATCTTTATAACTACTTTAATAATCTAAATCTAGCTAGGATGGACTGTCCAATAGTTTTTGCCACCGATTTATTTAAGAATTTTAATTAGGTAGTCATCAAACAGTAACTGCTTAGAAAAGTCACTAATTATTTCTGTATGTTCATCTTTAACATGGTGCCTATGAGCACCATTTTCAGCAGTCATTGTGCGCCACAGCCACCAGCAGCTATCAAACTCAGACTCTGTGAATCAAAACCACAAAATTCCTCCTGCTATCAAAAAAGAGGAGGCTCTGGCAAGCTGTTAGGACCAACCACAAAGCATACATCGGCTATTGCATCGTCACACGCAAAATGGTGGCCAGGGAGTTACAGTTTTGCTTTCTCAGTCCCCTTTCCCTAAAATCAAAAGAGAAATAATCAAATAACCTTTTCCTTTCTTACCCCTCTGCCCCCAGTAAAGACACCGAAGTGGAATCAGTGCACAAAACTAAGCAGTAAATGAAATGGAATATTTGGGGGGGGATCAGGTGTTCCACATCCAGATCATCTTTAAAACCTCAATAGGGAGAGTTGCAGACGGGCTGCAAAAGCTGAAGAATGGCCAGATCACAGGATTTGTAATTAGAGTGAGTACACGGTGCTTCCTCGCTGGGAAAAAAAAAAAAACAACGATGAGCAGCTGTCTCAGCAATATTAGAGTCAGCGAGGACTCCCAATGAAATCGGATACTCGTCTGCAGAGAAAGTGAGTACCGTACATCCATCAGGAGGGCATGTGTCACAGCTAGTTGAAGAGAAATGGCTTCTAGAAAGTTAAGCTTCCTCTGAAACCTCAGCACATCTATTAATAAGGGAGAATGAAAAGAAGGCTAGAAAATAAACTAGAAATACAAGCAGTAGTCACCTGAGGCTGCACATGATTAACTTCACTAAAGCACATTACTTGCCTCTACAAGGAGAAAAATTCAAAGAAATACTTTATTGCATTAGATAATGGTAAAAATAAACTGGTGTGGCTTACATACCCATATGTAATAATTTCAAGACTCAGACAATTATTTGGGACCTGATTCTGGTTTTATACCAGTTCTATGTTGGTATAACTGCATTTATATTGAGATAAGTTTCAATGGAGTGATTGCACACATCCCTCAATTTAAACAGACAGACATACTCCCGAGCTTTTGTCTAAGCTCTGAAAAAATACTAGGGCTTGTCTGAAGAGCTGAGAGTTCCACATTTTATCTTGCACTGTGCAAATATTGTTTTACTGTTGCAAAGCAATGTCTTCAAGATGGTCAGTAAAGGAGCCTGGGAGCCAGTATAATAAGCAACACAGTTTTCAATAGATGCTGACCCAAGAGGTCTCAGAGATGGGGAAATTCTCACAACTGGGTCTTTTCTCTCTCTGCTCTGCTGCTAGCACGGTGCCTCATATCTATTCCACACAGCAGACCAGCTTCACTCTCACTCCAGGACCCCATCTGCCAGACATCACTGCCATATCGGCAGCTATCCCTCGGAGACAGCAGGGACAACACGTACCTTCGCCTGGCACATCCCAGCTGAGACCTGCTGTTATCACCACTCGACGAGCACCACAGCGGCAAGAGGCACAGACCTCCCTTCTTGCCTCACGTGCTCTTTCTCTTCATGTTTACTAAGGTCACGTCACCATTTCGAGCTATGACTTGGAGGTCTCCTTTGCTACCACCTACGTGGGTCCCATGATGTGCCGACAACTGCATCTGCCTCGCGGAGTCACGGAGCAGGTGCGAGGGGCAGAAGTGCTATGGGGTACTCGGGGCCGATGTGCTGGGTTTCCTCTGAAGCCAAGCAAAGGGGCCAGCAGTGAGCAGCAAAGATGGAAACATCAACCTTTTTTTTTTTTTTTAACCACAAAGAACTTTTATTGTGTCTGTGTTTCCATAATGTTTCTAAACAATATTGTGACCTGAAAGTGAAACAGAATTAAGTTGAATCTAATTTAAAGTGCTTTAAAAACAGGTAATTGGCAAAGCAGACTAACAAAATTACATGCCTGCAGGACGAGGTGCTTTTATTTCTCCGCAGCGGGGAAACAGACTTCCATGCGGTACCGTGCCTCTTTCTTCCTCTTGCAGGCAGGAGAAAAGAGCAGTAATAGCATCAGGCAAATTTTATTCTTCTTTTGCCTTGGAACAGGCACCGCTTCCTGGGCAAGTGAAATTGGTACTGTTCTGTGACAGTCAGATAACAATTAATCTGCACTCCCTCCACAGCTAGATCCAATGGGGCTTCCATCTGTCCACCCTAAAATGCACGGCGGGCTGGGATCTGTGGGGAGATAAGCCATTTTCGCTGTTCCTTCTCTTGCAGATGACATTGAGTGGGCCGTTGTAACCCAGCCCTGCCCTTCTCTGTCCTGGGAAAGGAGGACTTTGTCAGCAGAGCTATGGCAAGGGGCTTGGCACGCTCTCCCTTTTGGTTACACAGCACAGCTGTTTAGAAACGGGTGCGGGGACATAAGCTGAGCCCAAAGGCAGAGAACTGCCCAGAGCTACAACTGGCATAGACAGCACGGGTCCTGTGTACAAACTCTTCCGCCTGAAACACAGGGGACAACAGACAAAAACACCAGTACACAAACATACAAAAAAACCTCACTGACAATTTATATCCTTCCTGGGGATGTCCAAGACCTGAAATTAAAGATTTACAACCTAATAAAACTACCATGCCTCTGGAAGAAAGAGTCAGCATGGCAGTCTCGGGTCCAAGGACGGGTGAATCTCCCTGCGGGTTAGCCGCGGGAAAGCTTGGCCTTTCACCAAAGCCAGCAGCCTAGGCCTCCTCTGCAGCTGCCGAGGACAAAGCAGCAGCTCCGTGGGGTGGCCCATCTCACGTGGACCTCTTCTCTGAGGGCTGGGTGATTCACCCTTCTAGAGGAGACCTTCTCTCACTTGCCATTGGCTGGTTGAGGTTCTGGTTCAAATCAGATATCTGAATTTCCATCACTCGGACTAGGGGAGATGGATCTTTCCCCTTCTTCCACTTGAATCCAAGCTTCCACAGTGATCTTTCTTTTCTTTCACTGCTAGTTTTGGATGAGACCAGCAATTTTGGTCTCAGTTTGAAAAGCTGACATGGCTTGGTAGCACAATTTTTGCAGGGCTTTTTATTAGTTCTTATAAATGGTATGAATTAGTTATATGGTACGAATTTACACCGCATGTCACACATTTTAGGCTTATGTGTTTCCAGCAGAGCAAACATTCTGAATTTCCCAGGCAGACAGCTGTCTTCTCACTCACAGGTCCACCCAAGTAGTCCCCCCAGCCCTGGCAGCAGACATAGCGTGCCCTCTGTTACGACACCCCAAAGCAGCAGAATTTTTCTGTTAACACAACACAACAAGTTCATTTCTAATGATCTCGTAATGCTGTGCTCTAATTGAATTTTTAGTTTCTTTTATAGTATTCAATCCTGCAAACTGCTAAGTTATACACTTGAAGCTGCAAGATGAGCTTATAAAGTTTTCTACGTTTGCCTGTTTTGTTTGGAAAAAGGGTGTATAATGACATATGTTCTTTGAACTAGATCTTAGCAATTAAAGTTGTTTGCTAATAAAAGTTTGTTGGTTTCATAATACAGACAAAAATGCATAACTCGGCTATACAAGCAAACTTAAACTCGTACTTCAGGCTGAGTGTTTGTGTTCCTCACTTCATCTGTAATACATTGCAGATTATTTCACAAAAAATACTTTACATGTATGAAGCTACAAAAGAATGCTATTAATATTTAATTAACAACAAGAAGATTCATTACACAGTCCCAGCTTTTGTAAATTCATCTGTATAAAATGTCATAAAGATGTCACATAGGCAAGTTAGCACATCTATGTTGATAGGCTTGCTTACAGGAATGATTTTTGACAATAAAAGAACTTACTGCAGCACTGGCTTTACCAGCATGGTACTCTTGTAAAATAAAATGGACCCCAAGAATGCTGAATTTTAACCTACAAAACAAAGCCGGGCTGAGAAGACAGTGTCAAGTGAGAAGTTTGCAAAGAAAATCCAGTTCAAAGAAAAGACTTTTAGTGAGACATTGTGGTGAAGGGAAACACCTACGTGTGTCAACCAAGTGAGAATTCGTTCCTTTGTCCAATAAAAAGAGGGCATATTACAAAAGCACACTGCACGATCAACTGAAGGAAACACACTGGTTCGTTTTCTGCTTGATGAATAATTAACATGCAGTTAACTAAGGGGAAAAATGTATGCTAATGCATTCAATAGTGAAGTTTTTTGCTACTCCTATATATGTTTTAGCAATTGAATGTGTGCAAAATAACTTATTTTGCAGGAAAAGGGTACTGGTTGAAAACATCAGCTGTGTTTAAATATTATGCCCATTATATGTTAAAATTTCGTGACTAGAGAGAACTTGTAGTTGCAGAAAGTGTACTACAAAAACTCTATATCCTCCTGCAGCGAATTACATAAAAGTGAGCAGAATCCAATTGAAATTCAATTAAAAATGAGATAAAGCAGAAGCATAGACCTCGCTTATATATGGGACTTCCTCCAGCTTCATCCTTTGCATTGTCAAAACTCAAACAGACGGAGCAGAAGGAGTGCATTCAGTTCTGAAACTGAAGCCAGAACAACAAGCAGAAGATCCAGGCAATCTGCTGTGTTCCTCACAAGGAGAATTTACAAATAGTGGGAATGTTTTTAATTGTCCGTCTCTCACAAAAAGAAAGGAAAATAGCTTAATGGCAACACAAACTCAAACTTTTAAAGTCAGACACATCTAGGAATATTGTGTTAATACTCCGCATACAAACAACAGGTGTGAAAATTCAAGCACCAAAAACTAACATACTGTAAAATCAGGAGGGAAAAAAAAGGAAAATGAAACTGAGAGAAATGCTGGAGGGCAGATCTACTTCTGTAAGTAGCCATGGATCCACGGAGTGATATGGTATGAAATGTTTTCTTAAGAGTTGCTGAAGCTGAGTGCATCAGCCCTTCTTGTTCACCCTTCTTCCCTATGCCTTCCAAGGTAGACCCTACCACACATTTACTCCTGGCCTGTGAAAATATTGTCCACATGATATATGTTGTTTATAGACATATGAATTGCAACTCACATGCATGCTCTTAGTTCATGTACTTCAACTAGCAACTGTGAACATCACTGTCTTTCTGAATAGATGGGCTAGGCCCCAAAAATTTGTAAAATAAAGTGGACGTCTAAAATCTGATTCAGTAGTCTACAGTACCTACAAAATGTCCTCTCTCCCCTGCTGGCAATCAGTGCAATTTCCCTTCTCCTTCCTAGATATAACCCAGTTATCCCAATGCACCATTGTCTGCATGGGTAGGATAGGTTTCTACCATTGGCAAATATGTTTTTGCAGCTATGCTCAGAACAATTCTCCATGTAGTAAGCAGGTTCCAAGGAGCTCCGCAGCATCAGAAACAGTAGGTACGATATGACTGTAGCACTTACCAAGGAATGGGGAAACAAACTTTTCCCCAAACCCTATTCTGGACATTTATTTTGTCACAGCTATGTTCACGTACAGTCCATGTGATTCACATATATGCTGTGGCACGGGGGCAAAGCATATGCAGCTAGTACACACGCAACCTTTTGTGCCTAGGCAAACGCATATTGGAAAGGGAGCAACTATAAAAGCTATATATTTAAATGTGAATATTATAATATCGTCTTCATAATTATCATCCCCCTTGCTAGTTTCCAAGATGCTCTGGGAGGATCAAAACACAGCTGCTTCCTTACTGAGAATTTTCACACTTGCACCAGCCCCAGGTTTGTTTCCGTCCCGGCCAACAGACGGCACGGAGCTGCTGGTCCCTGGGCATGGCAGAGCTACGACTGTTGACTGTTACTTTCGAAAGAAGGCTAAAAACTGACAGGCTGTTTGAATACAACTAAGGAGGAAAAGGGAAGAGGACTTTGCTCAATCCAAATGATGGTCTTGCAAATCTTGACTGTTTTCCTTTAAGCCGACTCCAGCTAGCAATTTTTTTCCTCGTTTCTACAAGAACATCAGCATTTGAAACACCAGTGTGGGCTTAAGGACAAAATTGATTTTCACCATATGAACCGTATGCATAATTTCCAGATAGGAAATGGCATGTTACTTTATTCACATACATTCACATTCATTTATTCACATGAAAAATAGTTCATATTCTCAGCTATGATTGACATAAGGTACGAAGAGGATTTCTTCTGTAAAAAAAGCAAACAAATTACGAGGAGTAGGAAGCAATAAGGTTGTTTATTAACACTCTTCTATCTTCACCCTCCTGCCCACCCCATCACCCATGAAATGGCATTCCAAATCCTTGACACAAAATGATAATATATAATATCGACCATACGTTCTCTGCCATTCCCATCTGAACCTCCAGCACTGCAAATGTAGTCATCTTCCTTCCACAGCGGGAAATAGCAAACATTCATACTTGTGCCTTACCTTTATTTGGCACTCAAACCCCTGTGAAGTAGAAATTTTACCATTTAACACAATCCCAACCTCACAAAATACAGCCTTTCAAAGGATAAAGAAAAGCCTACAGTGTCTGAACAGATTCAAGACACTTTACTAGCATTCTTGCAAGGCTCCTGTTTGATTTGCATGATTATTCAGGTGATGGAGGTTAACTACCCTGAGCAATGGGAGGAAATCAAACTACGATCTTTCATGCACAAATATGCATAGATTGAGGGGGTTTTAATTCATTTCATGGAAGATTATTGGCAATGCCTATAGTAACGCCTATTTTGTCAATTTTAGCTTTTATTACAACCATCTCCAGGAAACAGCAACATTCTCAGAGATGTTCCCTGAGCAGAAAAGAAACTACATTCATGGAACACATTTCTTGTTGCAAATTATTTTCCTGAGGCAAAAATGTTTATCGACCTTTCTAATTTGGTGGCATAGTACAAGCTCCTGTAACATGATGAGCTCCACAATTAAGCAGTTGCACTGTTCGATGTTTAAAAAAAGACATTATACAAGCAGTGCAGAATGCAAAGGTAGTTTTCAGCCGTTTACATAAAGGGACAATATCATGCTCGTTTTACTTGTGCAAGTTCTGGCACTGAATTAAACAAGATTGGGGTATTTTTTCCCATGGTTTGGGTCAGAGATCAGGAAAAAGTTCAATGAAAAATTTAGTTGAAGTAAAATTCAGTTATATGTTACAAAGATCTCAAAGTTTATAAAGAACAGCAAGTAACTTCAAAAATTGTTGGATAGCTGTGCTGGCCTCAGAAGGTGTAAATTCCCTCTCACAGCAAGGCATGGGGAGGAGGAGCGATATCTGATTCTCCAAGGCTCAGTAAACGTGGAGCAATTGTAATTAATCTTAAGCGACTCGTGATGCAGTATCACTGTAGCACAGGACGGATGACAGGGAGGTGTTCCCAGGAGAGAGAAGTGAGTAATTTAGTGCCTCGTGGAAAGTGCTCAGAGACATAAGAGAGAAGTCTGACTTAGCAAATGTCATGGTGCATATAGAATGACTAGAGGTGAGCCAATGTCCTGCCGGTGACACCAAGGACAGGATTCCCTCCTGCCTGTTAACTAGTGATAGACACAAAGCACTTTCCCTCATCCACCAGTTAGGGAAAATTCCTCCCTATCAGCATTATCCCCTTCCTCTTTGTTTTATAAATTTTAAAATAAGCATGTCAAATGAGCAAAGAAGTGTTCATGTGTTTCTGGAGCTTACAAGAAACCTTGCAAGGGTCTATGCCAGCTGGGTCATTTCTGTATAGATGCTTATGGCACAGAGGACTTGTGTGGTACATCCTCAAGGATGAAGCTTCCCAAAGGGATGCGGAGAACAAAGATGGGATGGAGGGAGTGGGCAGGGAAGCCCCTGGACTCCTGAGTTGTATCCAACAGGCAGTCTGCATACAGGTGGCCCAAAGGGAAGGCCATCGAGAAGCACTCCCTGAGGGACATTGGCGCATGCGGTGCAGGCTGCAGAGCTCAACACTGTGTGGAAGCAACCTGAGGTTGAAATGGCAGTCAGGGGGTATTGTCCTGCACCGCGAGAAACTGGGATTAGGCTCTGACAGGGATTTGGTGATTCATTTCACCAGAAGATTTTCATTTAATACAAACAGAATTATTTCTGGTTTTAGAGGTAAACATGTGATGCTTGGTAGAACTTAATTAATTAAAGTTGGCCAGAAGCCAGATCATCTTGGTCTGTGATTGTTTCTGCTTTTGTTAGCTGAGGAACATTGGATGGGTTCAATACGTCCACTGGGAGCACTGACACACATGCCTGGTGCTCAAGGAGGTGCCATTTGCAAGAGGGCTCTTCCCCGTGAGTCCAAAATGGATCATGAAAAGATTGAGTAGCGTGGGGAATCGCTGAGCCACTGCGCATATCCCCTTTCAGAAGAAATACTGTCTATTATTTAGAGTCCTCATAGTCATGCTGGCTGTTTAACCACATGGAGAGAGACCTGATCCAGTTTTTGAACAACTTTGAAAGTAAATTATGATATGATAGGATGCGATATGATATGATATGATATGATAGCAAGACAGACAGAACGGTTTTAGGGAGGAAAGGCAGGGAGAAATCAACAAGATACTCTGTCATTCATGGTAAATAGGTATGTATGTGATTGAGTGTGTCTCTATATATATATATATGATCTCTACATAATTTATACAGGGAGATACGTTATTTAGCTGTTTAACTTCCAATTCCTTTCCCAGAAGCTGTTTGTGTGTTGGTAAGTATGGTTTTCCACTGTTTTCTGGTGGCAGGGCCACATTACATGTGAAAAAGTGTCTTTTCTTGCTCAGAGAGCAACGTTCCTGCTTCTGAAATCAGTGTCCTTAAATTCGGGGCCTGCTCGCGGTGATCTCTCACCCAGAAGTTTCATGTTACTGATGCCGCCTCTCATGCGCTTGTGGCAGCTGTCACAATCAGCCACAAAAGTACCTGTACTCCAGCAACATCAGAAGCGATTTAAGTCAAATCATCAAAACCAATTAAAACAAATAACTAAGTGTACAGAAGAATGCACTCAGCCTAAGATAGTCTAGTAGACCAAAGCATCTGTGCACCCAGCTGTTTGGTGTATGAAGCAGATGTGACAAGATGTTTGGATCTGGTGTTCTTTATGTATCGGGAGATTTGGGCTGGATGGATTCACAGGCTGTAACAAATGTCCTCATTTATCCTTGCTTGTTCCTATGCTATAGCCTATTCCAGGGGACAGACACATGGCATCCAGAGAACACCATATATCAGGGATACTGAAATCTAGTGTATTTGCTGACAGGTCTCTATAAAAGCCGGCTCAGATATTAGAAGCTCTTTGTGAAGCTTCTAATTTTGAAAGTGAATTTTTTAACACTTATTGAGAGCATGTTTAGTAATACGGAATATAACAAAATTATTCTCGGAGTCCTTACACAATCCTTATTCAACAAAAGTCCCACAAGCCTATATGGTAATGTGCTCATGGGATTTTATAGCGTGGATCTCCTAATATTTGGGATTTCAATTCAGGTGCTGCTTTTGGAGTCAAATACTTTGTGGGTATCTCATTCTGCCCTCAATCTCTTACCCCCAGAGTTTCCATCTCTTCTTGTTGCAGACAAAAGCCAGAAAGCATAACCCACATTAAGTCTCAAAAACCAGACGGCAAACAGAAATACACATTTATTTATTTTTTTTTTTACTCTCCTGATTTTTAACACTTAGAGTTGGCAATATTGCAACTGGAATTTGGTTTGAATGAAGACTGAGGGCTGAATGCCAACTTTCTCGCTCGCTCTCTGAAGAAAAGCAATGCCTGGAAATGCCTGGAAACGAAGGGCCTGATTCACAGCTTCCTTCCAGGCAGCTCATGCTGCCTTAACCTGCCTGTAAGCCTAGATCCAAATATTCATGCATATTCCAAACTAGATCCAAATCCAAGTAGTACAAATAGTCTTTTTCTTTAGAACATGCTAACCCCAGGTCCAAAAGGCTTTCATTTCTGTCATATGTGAAATCTGGATCTATTTCAAATAAGGCCATGACTACTTAAAACCCATCTCTAAAACCTTGGAAACAGAGTACGTAGAATAACCTGAGGATGTCTTTTTAAAAATAATATCTTTCCCCTGTTGTGTCTCCTGCAAGTGTTGCCGTGAGTAATACGGTGCAGCAACAACTGAAAAAGCACTGCTTATTCTCTCTGAGTAAAATGGCTTCTGAATTTACATGCCTGTAGTGCTTCCTCAAAGCCACCAAACACTGGAATTCAACAGAAAATGAATGGTTCCTCTAGTTTCAAAAATTCCAGGAACTTTAGTGAATGTAGATGTGTCTACCAAAAATTTCCAATCTGTTGGTACGTCTATCAATAACTTCATCTCCTCTTCTTGGATCAAAAGAGGTTAATTTGTTGATTTCTTTTTAGTTAATAAGAGGTTATTTGGGAGGAAAAAAGCCTTACATCTCTGACACACCACCCCAAATCTCTGTGTATCCAGATATACCAGAGCACCAAGGGTGAGGTGTGTGTGTGCATATTCCCGTACTGCCAGCAACGTTCCTTGCACTGCTCAAACAGCACCGGCTTACAACTTACAAAAGGTAGTTAGCATCTGTCTGCTTTCAGGTGTATGGCTCAGTTTTGGGGCTCTGGGCCTCAGTGTGCTCTGGTCAGCCGTAATGAACGTTTTGAACAGTACAAACTATTGTAGGAATCATTTCATATTAAGAGTTAACACGAAACGCTCTTTTTGCAACAAAGGATGCTGTTGACAAGGAGACAAGTTTAATTGGTCATATGAAATGGAACTGGTGGTGTAGGTTTTAAGTATCGTCTCCTGACAACTCATGCATTAAGCCACAATATACTCGTATATAGATTTAGTGCGTTCAAGAATCAATGGGAAAGGCAGTACAACATCTCCTCCAAAGGCTCAAGTTTGGTTGCAGTGATCCGTAAGTATTGTCCTGGTGCTCCTCTCCATAATGAACAACACAGCAATGTCTGGAACTGCACGTCATGCCTCAGAAAGGCTCTTCATCATAGCAACAGGTAAATAATTCCAGTTTGTCCTGATCTGGCACATCTCCCAGTGCAATCCTCTCCACCACTCCTGCAGCACGCTCTCGCACCCAAGCAATGCATGAGAAGGGACAGAACCGGATCTCAGAACTGTCTCGCTCATTGACTTTCACTGGCAAGCACAAGGTTTCTGCAGCAGAAGCCCATTACCTCAGCTGCCAGTGTCTTGTGTCACTGAAATACTTTCCATCGAAGGGAAACCTCTGCAAAGCTGCAGAGCACAAGGGCCGGCTGTCAGCTTAAACTTTTGTAATACTTAACCCTTTTCCTCCCCTCCACAGTAGCTCTTCAGATGAAAAAGGTTCTCTTTGCTTTTGATAAGTCTCCTTCTGCCACAGTCGAGTGCAAATCTTTGATACTGTAGAAAATCAGATATATTGGCAGCAGGCTGCATAGACTCTCTTAGGAGTCTATTTTATCTTTTAGTAACCTGCCTGCCGTTTGTGGCCATAGAGTGAGTCTCGCACTACTATAAATTACAAAGTTTGCTGCTGATTCCTAGGGAGAGAGAGAAAATCGTATCAGACAGAGCAGTGAGAGGATGTTACTGAAGCTTCTTGAACCCTATAGGTTCCATCACACCCAGCCTTCCCCTTACAGAGAACCAACAGGAAAAGAACCATTCATATATGCATAAACATATATCTTTGCATACACTACAAAAACTTGCCTGGACACTGCAGTAAAAACATTGGACAAAGTACCTTTGTAGGAGATGGCTGCAAATTATGCCAGTGCAGCTGAAGTACAGTTATTGCTACTAGTAACTTGTGATAGCAAACAAAAATGGCTCTGTTAATGAGTCATGATTTTGGTATACTTGGTCCTTATTGGTATAAGGTAACTGATGGATTTACCTTGAAAATATAGATGAGCTCACTTCTGCTCCTGATACGTACGGCTATTGGCTGTGTGTCATTGGTGAGCCATGTGCATGTCACATGCTTGTGGCATGACAAAGGGAAGACGGGCTCTGCCTCCAAAAGGATGTTTATATATGTCCTTTCTTGTACAATTTTAGCTGTCACATGGCAGTGGATATCAGAGACGCTACACACGGGACAGAACGTTTGCAGTTATGCTCCTATCAAAGGACCAGAAGTTATAACAAAAAAATTAAATTGTGATTCCTCAGCTCGATAAATACCATCAGGAGTTAGCTTGCTGCTGTGCCCCACCAGTGTGAGCCATGCCCAGAGCACGAGAGTCACACTGATACTACACCCTGTGCTGGCCTGGGGGGACCCTTAGGTCCTGAATGCATTTTATTCTCTAATGGTAAATCTAAGGCCTAGAAGGAACTGAGGGGGACTGGAAAAGACAAGTTTTTTACAAGACGGTTTATAATCAAAGGTACCCAGTTACAGGTTTTTTTTCAGATATCCTTCCCTTTCCCCAGCTTTTAGTTTCAGTTTGTAGTTTCTAAATCACAAAAAAATATCCGTCAGCTAGTGGTAGAAACATGATTTCACATGGAAAGAATCCCACATAGGCTAATATCACCAGAATGACATGGTTTTTTAAATAAAAGCATCTAATGACAGGTATGTAGATTCATTCATGTTTAGTCACCTAACTAAATGAATTAATCTATAGAGCTTTAAGCATGTGCAGTTCTCATTGATTCTCTCAACACCTGTCCATGATTTAGTGGAGATTTCGCTGCTCAGCTTTGGAAGCACATATGTGAAAACAGTGGTTTTGGTTTTAAAACCCAGACCTCTATTTACAGATGACCAGAAGGGTGGGGGTTTTTTTAAGAAAATTAAGGCATTCACTGTATTGGAGAAAGAAACAGCACTGGAAAAAATAGGAAAATGTAAATGATTTTATTCTGTTGTGATCAGCATATAGAATTTTTTACTTGTGTGAAGCTTATTCAGTCTCTTCCATGTTGAAATGAGTCTGAAAAGGGAATTAGCGTTAAGAGTAGGAAGTACAGAGAGAGTTTAAAAAAAACTCTGTAAGCTTTCCAAAACATTTCAAACTTAAACAAAATCCACTTCTAGGAGATTCCATTTCAGCTTTCTTCCTTAACTTAGCTTCCTGCTAAAACTTTCCAGTTCAGCACGTAGACAGCAAAGCACTAAATGATTGCTCCCTAACTTCACTCCTTTCTAGGAATTCGTTCTTTGGTGCAAATAAAGACGTTGCTATGTGTGCAGAGAATAACCTATTCCCTACAAAAGCGTGTGAGTATCTCAAAATCCTGGGCATATGATGATGGCAGTATCAAATGAATCAGGCATCCTGACTCAGCATGCTGAATGAAGTGTTTCTAACCTCTGTAAAGGGCAATTCCCTTAGGTCAAGTTGAGGTCACTAGAGCAATGCAGGGAAACCCGTATAGAAAAAAACTATGTACGGGCCCCAATTTACAGCCTTGATTTATGGCTGCAGCATGGTATTTTCCAGCATTTTCAAGGGACTCTTACACTGAAGATCTGTACTAATTATCTGAAAGTAAGATCTGTTGCCTTCAAGTTCCAAAGCATGCACCTGTTAACAAGAACGATCAGAAAAGCACTGATTATTTACACATCGTCTATTTTAACTGCCTGGTAGCAGTAGAGGATTCATAATAATTTCCTGGTCCCTGCGTCCCTCATCGAGAGTTCAACAAGAACTCACGGCTTCTGCAGGAGACACCAGAATAATTAACATACCTTTGAAACATCTTCACCTTTAACAAATGCAGTGGGACTAAAAACACAGCCTTGCGACCAGACCACGAGATAAAAGACGCCAGCCATTAAAAAGCAGGTTTGCCAAACCTACTGCTGAGTTGCATTTTCTTTGCTTATCTATGTATCTGCTGTTGTACAAAAGAGCTTTAAAGAACTGGCCTGAAGAAGCATTCTCATTCTTTCTTCCCATAAAAAAGCAGACCTGGCACAGGCACAGTAAATAAAAATAACAGGCATATGATGCCCAAGATGCATGTGAACATTAAGTGACGTTGGCAGCCCCCGCAAATAGAACTCCGGTTAAAAATAGCCTTTGTCTAAATGTGGAAAGTGAGTAAATATAGTAGCAGTTTCAGCTTACTATAGAGGCTTACAGGCTCCAAGTAACAGAGCTTATTATAGAGCATGTGCGTCAGCAAAGGGGAGAAAAGGGAGAAAAGAAAGACGATGCATTCGGCAATTAGTATCTACAATGAGACATAAATTAACTTTTCCCCTCGTTATTTTTCTTGTTGTTTAAAAAATGGACAAAGGCAGGTGCACTTGTGAATTGTTACAGGGCTAAAGAGAAAAAGAGCTGGGATTGAGGAGAAAGCTGAAACGAGCACCAAAGAGCAACACAGGGAGCTTTCTGCACAAAGGCTGGCTGCACAGAAAATGAGATGTAAAAAGAGATGAGAGGACAGATTTTGATCTCAGTCTCTCTGAGACGAATAAGGAGTACAGTAACCTGGCTGGAGGGAGCTCTCCTGGATTTGCATGCACTCATTTGACTGAACATAAGTCGGCCAGCCGACTTCTGAGTTGACCGAAAAGAAAGCAACATCAATGCTTTCCCCTGCCTCTGCTTTCAAGGAAATCTCACAAGTTTCTGGTGATTGCAGAACTTGTTTCACTGAATCAGTATACCTGCTTTACCTCGTGTCTCTCTTCATAAACAGTTCGCAATGTAGTTGAGGTTGGGAAAACCCACAAACAAAACCTGTGGGATATCTTACACCCGAGGAAGCATATCTGCTGCAGAACGCAGGTATGCATTAATTAACATCCTCAGGACATTATCTCCAAGCGTGACACTGCAGGCAGGGGATCCTTCAATATTTTTAACGTTCTCTTTTAGTTGAATTGGCAAAAAGGAGAGAAACAGTCCCTGTTTTGTGACTCTCATCTTCTCAAATCAGAGTTGAGGGTGGGAAAAATCCTTCTTACTTCTTTCAATGTTCAATTCAATTAAAGCAAAACTCCCCCAAACTCCAAGTCCTCATTCATGCAGAAGAGGACACTTTTCACGGGGTTCAGCGTGATTCTGCTTCTGTACAGGGTTTCTTATCTTCTTACTTTGCATTGGGAAGAATGAGGTGACAGTGCAGAACAGAAAAATAAATGTTTGGGAGAGTTAAATGGGATGCAGCATAATATAAAAGTTGTGGCCAGCTAAGAGTTGTCAGCAAAGTTGCCTTATTCAAAAGGCATGGTAAATAAATGCTATAAATTCCTAAGTAGAGCCTAAATTAGCTTTTGGCATAGTGCATCACTATAACAAGTTAATTTTACAGCTCCAAGGAGTAGCCTTATATGGTTCACTTAAGTAATCATGCTAAATGAATGTTTAAGTGAGAACCATTTGCCAAATGCAAAGCAAGAACCATATATAACCTCTTACACAACTACATAACACAGCAATGCTGGCTGGTTTCCAAAATTCTAGTTTATGTACAAATTCTATCTGCTAACTCTAACCAACACCTGAGCCAAAAAGGAGATACCTGGAAAATACTAGCATGACTGTTTAGGATTAATAATTTAGCATTTGTCCTGGTCTGCCTTCCTCACAGCTGTGCAAAAGAGACCTTTTTTCTTTTTCTTTTTCTTTTTTTTCTTTTTCCCCCCTCATTTCCAGTGTGACAAAGAATAGTTTTGGCAATCTCCTTTACTTTCATTGTTTTGCTAAGAAAGAAAAAATTAGAAAGGAAAGAAAGGAGAAAACCGATATGCCAAAAAGTCTCATTAGTTATCTCAAAAGAAATTCAACCTCCTTCTAGTCTAGTGCATCATTGTTCTAGTATTTGTGCTGTTTCTCTGGTATTCTTGTCTCACAGCCATCAGGGGCCGCACAAAATGTATTCAGGAAAGGCAATTACAACATAAGTTGTGTAAGCTTAATACTGATTGCTTCTCCCTCCCTCCCCCCCTTGTACCCTCCACCACCTATAAATATGGTAAGTTAAACTATTAGGGATAACTGAAAAAGTTCAGACAGACATGCCTATGTCTATTAGTCATCATTCATGCATTGTACCAAAATAACCTGCAATAGATGCCGTCTTGTTTCTTGCTAGAGAGTGCTGTTGAGTTCTTGCATTCACAATAAATCTGTTTGGAAGATTGCCCTTAAAGAGTTGCCATGGTGATTATTTTGGTATCACAAAGTAGAAGAAGCTAAAGTACTTACTAGCCGTATCCAAAATCTTGTCTTTTGCGGCAGAAAAAAAAGGAATCAGCAGATGGCATTTGTCAGAAATTCAACATTCTGATTGTTACTGGAGTTGTGTTTTTGGAGGAATTCTGGGGTTTGAGGTTTTCTGGCCAGAAAAGGGAGAATGAATGGGGTGAGGGGAAAGGAGTGGAAAAAAAAGAAAGTCTTTATTACAACAGTTTAGGAATAGTTCTTAAAGCAGTAGGTGTTAAGTAATGAAAGAGTCTCCTTCCAGATTATTTACTGAATACTTAACATACTGTGAGGGGAACAAGGGGAAATTGTTATCTCCTCTGAAAACATTACAGACTTCCAATTGGTTAATTGTATCGCCCTTTTGCACCTTTCTTATGATAGATTCACATCGGGAACGTGAGAAATGTCCCAAAGAAATCCAGATATCAGTCTTTCTACTCTGCACAGTAGAAGTGCAGGAATGTGGCTCTTCAAACTAGGCTGTGTATTTGGTGCGACTGTAACCCAAAGGGTGAATTTAAGTTGATTTAGTGAAATTAATGCACCATTTCACTTTAGTACCAAAAAAAAAGAAAAAAAAAAAATCAGGTTGGCTGCTCAAATGCCTGTTTGCTGAATTCTCCGGTCAATCTAGTGCCTGTGTATGGATTTTAGACAGCTTTAAATTTTAAAGTATGGCATCAAATTGGGACAGGTATGTATGCTAGCACGCACTAAGACATGATGTTAGGTATCTGTAGGGCATTAAGGAGCAACGGCTGGTCAGGCCAGCACAGTACAGTACTGTACAGATATTAGCTTGTGCCCCTGAAGCAGCGTAACTACGTTCGGTATGGGATATGTGGCTCAGGCAGAGTGCCATGCTGACAGGGCTATAATGCGCTTCAGATTTGGAGTTAGCTCAGGTATTACTGCAGGAGGCTGCCTTGCATGATTTAGGGGAGTTGCAATGTGTCATACAGCTTTCTTCATTCACAAGCCTCTTCTTTTGCTCCTTTTAGCTGTCAGTTTTCCTCCGAGGCAATAGCAGCTTCCACTTCTTCACATACAAAGAATCCAGAGTTTTGGTGAAAACCAGCTTTGTTTACTTTAAACTTTATTTACTTAAAACTGTAAAATTGGCCCCTTTCTGGTGAAAGGTGCCAGATGAGCAGCTCCAGGAACTGAAACTCTTTATTCACTCTGGAGCTCATTTGCAGCCCATTGGAGTCAACGACAAGCCTCTAATTGACCGGTTTTCTGGCTCCTGGGTCGGGCCTTCACAGGACCGGCAGCAGCTGTGCAAACTCCCTCACACTCCCTGCCCAACGCACCTCTGAGGGAGAGCTCGGGTCGGAGCACCGGCGGGCCCGTTCAGCCTGAAATCCCACTCAAAAACGGCAACCGCTCAACAGCAACGAGTCTTCACCTAGCTGGGGATTAGTGTTTCTTTTTCTAAAGCGGCAGTGTTCAGGGCCTGGGGATAACGGAGTTTTTGCTGTCTCTGACACCTCTGGTGTGGGTTCCTCAGCTCTACCTGCGTCCAGCGGCACGATGCCAGCCGGGCGAATAGAAGAAGAGACAGCATCTCATCTCACCTTGAGATGAGCCGTGTTCAGCTGCCGATCAGGACAGCGGGTCATTGCTGTCCTTTGGGATTATTCTTGTTTCCTGAACAGTTTTCCGTCTCTGTACTTAGGGGGGGTTTTGCATTTTTACTGCCAAAAACTGAAATGTGACTTGTGTGGGGAAAAACAAAAGGCAGAAAAAGGAAGAACGTCAGTATGACAAATTCTCACCCCTCCCGCCAATTAAGGCATTTTTGTGGCAGGAGGGAGTGATTTGTTGAAAAATTTCCAGGAAATATTTCACAGGACATGCTCTATTAAGAAAGAAAAAAAAACAACCACACAAAACCAAAACACCACCAAACAAAACCCAAAAAACCATAACCAAAACCAACTTTGCTAGCTTTAGTTTCCGTTTATGTACGGCGGCCAAGAAGATTTCAGAAATTACTTCTAGTCGCTTTTGACCAAATAAGTTTGGTTTCAGGTTAGTGTCGGGTCATAAGATTTTTCTGCACCATCAGCCTCTGAACTATCCAGGCCCTGTCAGCATCTGGTCTCCCTGCAGAGCTGAAGAGTGACCCAAGAGTCCTCAGCAAAACAGGTGACAACTCTTCACAGGCAAACGATAGAAAAAGTGAAGATCTATGATCAGAAAGGGCAGAGATTGAGACTGTTGCCATGCCATAGGAAACTCAAAAGGGCAGCTGGGGATTGTATTGTAAGAGTGAATCTGAAGATAATCCAAATAAATTGTACAGTTAGTAGGAAGCTCAAGGAAATAGGCAATGATAACAGTCCTGAGAGGAACATTGAAATTATTTTACTCAGGCAGGTTCTTCTCTTAATGTGCAGAGAAATCGCAAATAGGTAGCGCATGCTGGTAATTTATTTTTATTCTTCAAAACTTTTGTTCAGCACCACATCATCTATAAAGACAGTAGTTAAGCACCGGGTACACGGTTAAAGTTTCCTGCTATAATAAGAATGCTGCATCTTACAGTTTAGTTTCACCACAATATCACTCAAAATATTTACTGACATGAAAACAATACCTCTCTGCCTCTTGTGTTGTTAACACCAAGGTTTCCCTGATGAAAATGTTAGCTTAATAATTGACTTATAGCAGATGTTAGAATGAATAATAGAATATTAACCAGGGCAATTTTTGGATGAAAATTCTGAAACAGTGCACTAGAAGTTCCAGCGAGTAGTATATGCAGAGCTCAAAAAAGGTAACAGAAGAGAGGGAGAGTCAGCTCCACAGTAGAATAAGCATGCTGCATAGGCATCTTCACTCAAGGAAGGGTGTCAGTGTAAGCGACTTGAAGCCCTGGTTCAAAGTTATCTGAAATCATAGGAAATACTCTGTCGATTTGACTGGAAGGACATGACACAGTCTGACTCTAGAGGTCTCATACATTTACCCTTCATTTGGGATGAGGTACCATTGGACAAGGTTTGCCAAGACGATGGAGAGGATGGAGGCATGGGGAGCAAGCTGCTGAGCGAAACATGAGGCTAGACGGCAACAGTGTTTTGACCTTTTTTTTTTTTATTCTATAGTATCTATAACTTGGATGGACTGATGAAAGTGAGCCTGGGTTTGCTGATTCTCTCCCAGGTGCTTCTCCTCTCAGAAAGCCAGTTCTTGCAATCCTGTTTGTTCACATATTGCTAAATTATCAATGTGTTCATTTTTATCTCTGTCAGTCTTATTTCCTTATTTCTTGATGTAATGAGTTGTCTAATTACTGCGACATCAATTCCTTAAGGAACTTCAAATAATTACATCTGTGTATTTCAATGACATCCTGAAGAGTTTGGGGGAAGTTCGCTTCAGGCTCAATAGCATCAGGTGCCTCCCGATACATGCACTTTCTGCCAAGATCTCCCTTCTTCCCTACTTGCTGAAACATCTAGAAACAAATATATGTCAGTCCTAATTAAAACAATTGCCCAAGTACTGGATCTGAGTCAGGGATTGTCATTGTAATTTTAAGAGCTGCTTTCTCTGCGCAGTTGTACAAAGCAACTCATTTCATTTGTAATCTTCACGTTTCAGTTTTTCCTTCCTTTCTTTTTCAAAAAGGGTCAAATCATGCAGTTGTTCTTGCTGTAGTTATGTACACTCAAAGGAGCAATAGAAATAACAATGAGCCAGAAAAGTTTGCTTTATTTAGTTACAGGATTGGTATAGTCTGCGGTGTGTTTTCTCTTTCTTAATGCTCAAGCAGAACTGCAGTCCTGTTTGCCTTTCACTGAGTCAAGGAAGGGGCAAGGGGAGCTGTGTAGAAACAGTAGTGGAAGGTGAGCACCAGGCTGGTCTCTAAGTAAGACCAGTTCTTGAAACAGAGTGCCTCTCGCTACCGGTGTCAGCTGGAACACCTAGAACACAGGATACTGTCCCCGTGTCCTGTGCTATCACTTTGCGTTAGTCAGAGAAACAACACGCTGACATAGAAGACATGCAGGCTCCCGTTCCCCAAAATGAGCAGTCACGAACCATCTGAACAACACATTGGGATTCATCCTTCCTAGCTTTACATATCCATACCTGTGTCAGTCACCTAACCTTTAAAGCAAAAGGCATTCCTAGGGTGGATTCGTCTCATTTTAATGCAGCTAGGGAAAATAATCCAGTTAAATTATACCTCAGAAACCCCCTTCTCCCTCCTCCCAGATTATAGTAAAAGCTTACGTGTTGTAGGGTCCGTCTTACCTCTGTTAAGGGCATTTGGGAAAAAGCTTGCGCTCTTGGTAGAGAGGACACTTGGGGGAAGAAAGAGGGGAAGAAAATCAGTGGTGTAAATGTACCTAACTGCGCAGCCAGAAGACTACACTTACTGTAACCTTGGGCCCTTCTTGCTAGAGCATTGTACATGCATGTGGACAGAGGCTTTTTTAAACATTAATGCTCCCTGGCGTACATGTTCTGAATAAACGAGCGGAATGAAAGAGGATGGAAAAATATTTTGTACTGGGATTATTAATCTCTGTGATATTCAGCCACTTCTTAGGAACAAACATTTCCCTGAGGAATTATTTCAATCAGAACTCACTTCTTGGTCTCCGAGTCCTTTTGGGCATATTTGAATTACATGTGGTACATGAAATATATTTTGAGGCATAACCACAGGGCAGTTTGGAAAGACCTTGGGGATAGTTTTGTACATACACTGTGAGCAGATAAATTGCATTTAAAATCATCCACTTGGAATTCCAGTGTTCTTGAGGAAGTCGCTGCTTGAGATCAGCATGAAACATCTCCCAGCTGAACCCCACTACTTACCAACAAACAGCATCGCACCCTCAGCAGCAAGGTCCAATTGAAACAAACTTCCATGTGCCCCGTGCAAACGTGTTATCAGATGCACGCTATCCATTTTTAATTGCATTAAAATCAGCGATAAGAAAAGTCAGGGAGCAGCTTAATGATTGGAAGATTAGGTGATTTCATTCATACTTCAGAGATTGTAATGAACATTTTTTGGCATGGGAAGCAATAGTATATTTTTCTTCTTTAAAGCATGCCAACAGCTTGAGATTACTTCATCCTGCAGAGGGTTGTACAAAAGGCTGTGCTGAAGATAAGGAGGAATTTTATAAGTAGATTTTAACTACACCTTTGGATAGTAAGCTGGAAATTACATGTTCAGTGGTCACTTCAATGGTCACTTATCAAAAAACTACCATGACTCTGTGGCTATTCAGCACATTATGGGGTAATCCTGCATAGAAAGGTCACAGTGGACCATGTAGGGAATGAGTCCTAGCAAGGCCCTCAAGCTTCACACCTTTTTTCTGGTCTTTGAGAACAAAACCTGCAAACGGTGGAGACTGGGGTTGCTTGCCATTATCTCTGCTTCTGTTACTTTTCTGTGGAAGGGACCATGGAGCTGTAATAATTCTATTAGCAACATAATAGGTGGTTTCTCCTTCTATGACCAGGTGACCTGCCTGGTGGATGAGGGAAAGGTTGTGGATGTGGTCTAACCTGGACTTTAGTAAGGCCTTTGACACTGTCTCCCATGGTATTCTCCTGGAGAAGCTGGCAGCTCATGGCTTGGGCAGGAATACCCTTCGCTGGGTGAAAAACTGGCTGGTCGGCCATGCCCAGAGAGTGGTGGCGAATGGAGCTAAATCCAGTTGGCGGCCGGTCACCAGTGGTGTTCCTCAGGGCTCAGTTTTGAGGCCGGTGCAGTTTAAAATCTTCATTGATGATCTGGACAAGGGGATCGAGTGCGCCCTCAGTAAGTTTGCAGATGACACCAAGCTGGGTGGGAGTGTTGACCTGCTTTGAGGGTAGGAAGGCTCTACGGAGGGACCTGGACAGGTTGGATCCATGGGCCGAGGCCAACTGTATGCGGTTCAACAAG
>NW_009636344.1:33993-43669 GCF_000690535.1 Cariama cristata | reverse complement strand
AGTTGATGGAAATGGGAAGAGCTGGCCTGTTTTTATATATTTATTTTTTAATGAACCAGCCTAAATGTTGGGAATGTGTTTATTTCCAAACAGAATGATGTCAGAGAAATGGAAGGAATTTTGTATTTTTTTTAAATGTTTGTTTATTATTCCCTGGATTTCCTCAAAATCTTTGTTACCCTTTAAAGTGAGATTGAAAGATTTTGTTTGAAGGAACAACATTTTGACATGCAGGTTTTACTGGATATATGTGAGAAAAAAGCCCAAACCTTCTATGGCAAACAGGAGGGAAGGTATGTATTTACAAAATATATTTTCTGTCAAAACCAGATTATGATCGAACAATTTCATTGTTTCACCTTAACGTCCCAAAAATGTTTTATTGCTGCTGGTGTACTTAAACGCTGCTGATTTATATCTGTTAACATTATCTGTGAAAAGAAAGAAAAGCTTGGGAGAATGGCTGGTAAGAGACATTTTTCATACATTTACATTTATTACTTCATTTTATTGGCAATTTGATTAATGTATTTTAGCTTTCTAAAACTTTCTGAAGAACATCAGCTGAACCCCACAGAGGACTCAGGCTCTCAGTTTACTACACCAAAATTCTGGACTGAGGCTTGCTACCACTTCACTTTCCCTGCAAATCACATGAAGACCGCAATCCCTTTTATAGGAATACTTACAGTCAGGACTCATACTGGTAAGGTGTCTGCGATGTGGATCCAACAGCAGAAGTTTACTTTCACAGCTAGATTAACTGATATGAAGTGGATGTGAAATTTCAGAAGTGCCAGCACAGGAAATCTTGTTTGAATTTTGACTGGAGTACTCTGCTCTCCCCTTTGAGGAATTTGGTAATGTGGAGCTCACAAAGAGGGTTAAGTACAGAAGGAGTTGTTTGAAATGAAGCAAGATAAATCATTTCAGGTAGAGGACGGAAATGGCTTGCTGGGTTTTTTGAGTCCACACAAAGATATTATCCTTCTGGAACATGAAATCTCTGAAAGGTTATCTGAATCATAAAAAGTTTGTGCCTCTCATGTTCAAAGGAATGAAACAGTCTTAATAAATATTGGCACCGCACAGGCATCACAACCAGCTACCTGCAGGAGCTGCAGCGAGCTTCACCCAAAGCTGAACAGCGCAATCTTTCTTACAGCGCCCATCTAAATATGTTGTTTGGACACGTTTGGGGTTTTACATTGAACACACTTTGAAAGCCCCACAACATGTGATAGCACTTTGCTCAGAGGCAAATTCTCACAGGAACCTTACATTACATATTTTACATCCCTAATGGCCAATATCAGGCCAAAAAATATACATGGGACCAGTGAAGCTTGACCACTCAAACATTGCATTTCCAGTGCGCGGTGTTATTCCTGACAGAGCCAAGGAGGGAGAGGAAATCCAGGGAGTGTTGAGCTGAATTTCAGGAGCAGATTCAGATTAATGTTGTATCATGACTGGTCAAAAGTGAGTTGCAACCTCTGCTTAGCTGCTAGTGGTCTGTCTGAGGCTACAGCATGAGGACTGCCTGCAGGGCTGTCGGGTGTTTTCTGTTGCTAATTTATGGTTGGCAGGGATCTTTTGTTTTGGCCACGTATTATTATTTATTTATCTATCATTATTTTATTTTTTTTGTAAAATCCAAGCGGAAACAACAAGCTAGTGTGTGCTTTGCAAAATCACTGCAAGCAAGCTGAACTGGAGTGAGGATGCACCTAATAATCACCAACCCTGACTGAAAGGGAAAAAAAGGAAGAATATCGTTATGGCTTTTAAATATGACTATCAGTAGCGAAACTCTCCAGCTAGACTAGATAAAACCAGAAACAAAAGGGAACTGAAGTTATACTAGCAGCAGCTTAATAGCTGTGATTATCAGCTGGGCTACCAGTTGGAGTTCCCGGCCATCGGAGCCCGAGGTAAAAGATGTCAGGGGGATAGAGTGAAAGGCTGCCTGAAAATGCAAACCCACAGAGCATTCACTTGCTAAAAGACTTGGATGAGCTACTCGTTCTGGTCTTTGTGCTCTTTTAAATACAGCCATCTAGTTGTCTTGGAGACAGGCGTGTGGGAAAAAAAAAAAAAAAAAAAGCCACTCAATATTCCTATCCCTGACTATAATCCTCTGTTATGGATCAGCTAAGTAATAGTCTAAATACAAAATGTATAAAATATTAACCTGACAAACTGCTCTGCTTAAGTCAATGACATATGGATAGAAGATGTGGGTAACAAGAGGTTTATTAAAATGCTCTGGTTCAGCTGCAACAGGAATGACAGAATAAAAGCATGACTTGTAAAACAGAAAGGGTAGAGAGATATTAACACTGAAGTGCAGTTGAGCAAATTCTCCTGGAAATCTCAGAGAAGCGAACAGCAAATGAGGTTGATTAAAATTACTTTAATTGTGGTGACAAGTTGTATGCCACTTGAACACCCAACTGTACACAGATCCAGATGCAAATTTGGGCTCTAATTTGCCCATCCTTGAAGACAGTGATAAAACTCCCGTTGACTTCAAAGAAGAGCAGAAACAGACTCTTCAATTCATAGGAAAGAAATAATTGTCTGAATTTAACACCTAAGATCAGCAGCCCTAAAATGTATCTTGAAAGCGTCACTGGATTTTATTGATGATAGCTTCATATTAATTGCTTTTAAGATCTTCAGATAACTTAGAAAACTCGAGTTACTTCTTGCTCGAATGCGGTAAATTTGAACCTATGTAACTAATTAACAGCAAACATTCGTATAATACTTTTCAGGAACATCTAGGAGTAAGATCAGCATTTTCGCAGTTAGTGGCTCTGGAAATCTCAGCTTAAGCACAGTGCTCGGCTTCAGATATGTTAAAAGGGAGTTACTCTCACACTGAGCTCTCACCTTTAGAAAATCAGTCCTTCTAAAAGGATTTGAAGCAAAGCACTTAGAAGTCATCCAGAACCATTAATCACTTCTAAAAATCTTGGCAAAAGCATTTGTTTTACCAATTTACACTAATGATGTCATGCTGTGTCTATGTTAATATACTTCTATTTAATTCTGAGATAGTCACTGTATGCTTCCCATCCATAAGTGGATGTATCTTAACCTCCTTGAAGAGGACAAATATGTTTTAACTTCTGAGTAACTGAGCTAGAATTAACAGAGTTGCTTTGCCCCTATCTCGTACTCTTAGAATTGAATCCAGATTTGTTACCGTCAACTACCAGGATCTTTTTCTCATTTATATCCTCCTCCCACAGGAGCTGTGTGCATCACCCTAGACTTTTAAATAGTGGTGTTAAACCAATGGTCCGTAGTCTGGAACTTGTCAAAGTTCTCTTAAAAAATAAAAAAAAAATTGAGCTAAGTATTTGCTAGGATATTTTACTATCATCTGCCATCAGAAATGATTGCATTAGTTACTTAAGTTTGCACTGTCAAAGTTATGCTGAAATGGAAGAAAAGAAACTGCAGTTCGATTATTGCTTCTGGATGGTATTTTTCCTAATCTGTTCACTACTCGCAGTGCTTTGAAATTAGTGCACTTCTCTGAGATGTTGTGGTATAACAGGTTATGTCTATCCCAGTTTCTGTCTGCTGAAATTAATGGAGATGCAGAGTTTTGATTTTTTTTTTTTTTGTGATTCATGAATGACATAAGCAATCTTACTCATGTAGAAAGACTAATAAAATCCTGCCTTCAGCAAGGCCTATGAGATTTGAATGCTATGAAAATATGCTTACAATGACTGTGATTTAAAAAGAAAAGCCTGACTGCTAATGAAAAATAGGCCTGAACACAGTTGAAGAGGTATTCAAGCTTGTGGTTAGGTTGATGCCAGATGTTGATGCAGAGGAAAGGGAAGCTGAGGAAATTTAAGAAAAATAGGTACATGAACCCTTAGGATATTGGGTTACCAGCCAGCTGGGAGACACCTGGAAAGTGGCTATTTAAATTTGTTTGAAGTAAGGGTCTCTTGTAGAGGGATTGGCCAGAGGGTCTGGAGAACAGAGAAGGCAGATCTGAAGCCCTTTCTGTTCCTCCTAATGCTTCCTGCCTCCCTCAGCCTGCAAGGGGCAACTTCCAGAGCCCCACGGTCGCCTGGCTAAGGGCATGGCAGAAGGGGTGGGAATGGAGTCTTTGCAGAGAGAGGTGTAGGGACAGAAAGAGTGGGGGCATTTTGTCATCTGGAAACAACTTTTTTTTTTTTTTTAATCACCTTTAATTTTTTTCCATTTTTTACATTATCTCTACATTAACGTGAACTCATTTTTGTGATGAGTTGCTGATTAGTTGCCATTTATTTCTGCAATTACCTCAAATGTCATTTCATTCACCTGTATCCAAAAGGCTCCTGCCAACTTTTATAGATTATTTTTTACAAGGTCAGAATATACGTATGCATGCATACATAAATACACAGAGAAATAGATAAAAAATAATTAATTTCTACTTATACTATTTATATATAGATGTACAATTAAATTACTTTAATCTCCAGTTGCTTGAATTGCACTCTTGAATAAGAATATAATCTTTCATTAAATAGGTATGATATATATTATATATCATACATATTATATGCATTATGTATCTCTCTCTTGGTTTTCAGAATTGCATAGAAAACATTGAAAGTGGAAAATGAATGCATTTTGAGGGCTGTAAAAGTGACAGGGCAAATAAAAATCCATTCTTTATTATTCACAGAATTCACCCAAGTTCTGTGACCTTAAACTAATTCAGTACTTACATAGGATTTATTTTATCTCTACCAGTGATAATCATAAAGCATAAGAAAGCCAGTCAGTGATCAGCACAATTCTTGGAGACTTTACCTCTCCAGGGGACTCATTCTTGTTTTGATCACTGGGTTCTCTGGCCTCAGTTCTCCACCTGTGAAATGGGCATAGCCATCTTTTTTCTGCCTGGCAGGAGGTGCTTGGAGGAAATGTGCATTTAGGGATATTTGGACACAAATGCGATGAATCTGTATAAACATTGCAGAGCTGGGCAAACAGATAGTACAAAGCTAAAGTGCATTAAATGATTACTTTCTTCTGTGCTTTATAGCTTTACTTTTTGGTGTTCACTTCTTGCCTCTGTCTGTAATTTTGCTGAAGGAGTATGTTTCTAATTAATGAGAAGCTGAGTTTTCTGGTCTTGGCTCAGCATTTTAAACCTAACTGTTGCTCTTGCTATTGTTGTTCAGAAGCATACTACAACCCCTTGAGGAAATTCAGACTTTAAATAGTCAGTTCAGATAGAGTTCATTTTAGCTTAACTCATTTTGGTCATTTCTTCATGAGAAGGGCTTGGCATGTACCAAGTAAAGCATCCCAGAGCTGGGGTAACGCAGCGGGGAGCAGAGCAGTCTCTCACTGTGTCAGCATCTCCTTAGGGAGGAGGATGTTCAGACAACAGTCTCTCTCCCCCACTCCTTATTCCTGTTCACACTCATCTTCCTCAAGGGCATATATGTTCAGAGGTACAGGAGATAGCTAGTGACTCAGTTTTGGGATGCTCTGTTAAAAGGGCCTTTGGTTTTTGAAAGGTTCTGCACCCTCTCCCAGTGAACCTTCCTTAAACTGTCAAGGCTCCTGGACTGGACATTCTGAGCACTGCAGAAGGCCATGTTTGCACCATTATTCCTGCTTTAAGACCCACTGGACATTCACAAACTTGCTTCTCTTACACTCCAAACATGTCCTCTGCCATGAACCTACGCATCTGTCCCAAACCACCACGCGTGGAATCTCTGGGCTCAGCATTAAGACATTTACAGCATCTTTGAGATAGCGTCACATTTTGATACTGAATGTAATGAATTAAGACCTAATTTTAATCTTTCTTTTTCTTATGCTAGAATTCGTGTAGGTAACAGAAACTGTGATGCATTTCATTCTCTGTAGGAAATATTTTTTTTAAAAATGCTGTAGCTGATTGTATCTGCTTTCTGTAAGCCTTCCTGATGTACACTAAAGGAAGATGTGACTCCGCTGTAAAGTGATCCAGTTTTGAAAAAGAGCACTTTGATATTAGTGCATTTTAACACTGCTTAATGGGTTTATAATCGTATTTAGCATTTTAACTGGAAAGCAGAAATAGGAAGCAGGTGGGAAAATATGCCCACGGAGCCCTCCCTCTTATTGATCATTATGCACCAAAACCCAGAAGATGAGCAGAGGTGTGGGGGATCTTATGTCTGTGGACAGGTAGGACACACCAGTACATTACCATTCGTTCAAAACTTGCATTCTGAAATCAAAACAGCCATGAAACCACCGAAAAAGACTGAATATTTTAACACACATATTCTGCTCATAAAAACACTTACTATCACTTGCCAGTACTGTAATTTTATCTACATTAACGAAAAATGTTATGAATACAAGTCAAACTGGCTATTGCAATAAAGGAAAATGGCAATTCCATTTATTTAATTGGCAGGTACCCAATATCTTTTTATTCTTACAATGAAACAGCTGGGATCTTGTGGAAAGTAACGACTACTGTGTAATAGCTGCTACATGATATCATAGCTTTCATAGCAAGAAGACAGAGATTCACCTGGCAGAGAAGAGCTGGCTAAAATACACATAAGTAAAATTTAAAATAAAAAACAACAGTATCTTCTGTCCTTCCTACGCTTTGGGGAATAATTTTTCTGGGTAACAGAGTCATTATTTCAAGTACTCACTCCAAGATCCATTCCGTCGCTGTTAGTCCTGATGAATAATATCTATTCCATAAATAGCGTCACTGGTGGAGTCTGAGGTCTTTAGTCCTTTCATTTTTCATACTGGCTCATTATTCATTACAAAAAATGCCTTACTGATCAAAGAAATTATTTGTTGGGTAAAATACTACTCAAATTAGCGAGTAGCGTATTAAAATTTGTTCATATTGGTTAATCTTTTTGTGTGCTTAGGTCCCCAAGATTCATGACCCTGCTTCTGGGTTTTGATGGGACAAATAGAACTATTTTTAGCAAGGCGACAAGGAAGGATGAATACCAAATGCTACATAATTAAAGATACTGGTGTGCAGATAAATGCAATATATTTTCATTTTCTTCTTGGTATCCCATCCCCCCTCAAATCCTTTAGGAAAGGATTAGTAGGTTACAGAGGAGACATGAAGCACAGACTAAAAAAAGTTCTGGAAGCTTTTTCTCCAAAGACTTTGATGTTTTGGACAGCTACTGAAGTATCTACCATGACCTTTGTCCAGTCTCACCACATCTTCTTTCTTCAATTGAAAGCTCTTTGGGGCAGGGACTATACATTTGGGAGTCTCTGCTGTAACAAGGTTCTGGACAAGGTGTTCGTGTATCCCCATAAGTAGCATCCTGGACAGCAATAGATAATATCATAATGTTTTCTAAATAACCAGAGTCAATGCTGCAAGCACCGCCTGCCAATACATTTCTGTTGATGTCAGGGCAGTTCTGATTGTTCTCTGGAAATGGTTACTATTCACCCTAGGATATTTTTGGCCCACCTGTAGAACCCCAGGCACATGTGTGTTAACAATAGTGTAATGAGAAGTGATATTTTAAATAAATTCATAACTCTTAAAGCCAGAGGGATTGTAAGTTTATATGGTCTGATTTCCTATGCATTAGAAGCCATAATGTTTTTCCCATAAAATTCCCCCTGTTGAGCTTAGTCACTTGTGTGTGGACAAAGCATATTTTTCATACTTTTTTTTTTTCATGTCTGTGGTAGCCACATCTGCAAAGTCAGGCTTATATACTTTTTTTCTAATATCTAATTCTGACATCTACAGTTGGACACAAAAATATATAAAATGTTGCCTTCTTCTGTCATTACTATGTGTTGGAGCCAAGCAGGACAGTGTTTGCAGAGCAAAGCAGATGATGCAGAGGACTCCGCGTCTGTCCTGTACACATTGTGGGGATGGTTACTTTGGACAAGTTGTAATCAGGTTGAGTGAATACTCCCCGGCTCTCGCAGCACCTGAGATATGCTTCTGCACCACATCTTCTCGCTGGTTTTATTTTATGTAAAAAGGGGGGTCGGTTTTGTACTCAGAGACTTTCCTACAATATAAGCCAAAGTACAGAAAGTGCAGGTGATTTGCTTCAAAAAACGCCCTCCTGAAGTGAAGGAGAGGGAAAGTGATTGAAGTGATGAGCTTTAAGACCAGTACTCAGCAGCATAAGTCTGCAAAAGAGACTTTGAGAACAGAGGAAAAAAAACAGGTTGCCAAGTTACCTAGTGCCTGAGCCTCTTGTTCAGGTTTGCATTAGTATAATTGGGTTGGAGCACAGAGTTTAGTGACTGAAAATCATTTATGATCCCAAACATTGTGTGGAATAAAATCACAAGAAAAAAATGAATTATCCTAATGCTGGTGTGATCATTTTACTTTTTTAGTGTTAGATTGTGTTTCTGTTTTTTAACCGTATAAAAGACTCCAACAACAAAACTGAACATAGTGGGCTATAGAAAACCATAATCAATATTTAGCAAGTGTTTTTAAATCCTGCACCTCTGAATAAGAACATCCAGCTCAAATTTTAAAAAAGGAGGGCTGGTTCATGGAAATGCCTCAGAACATGGACAAGTAATTAGGTTAACATTTGCCAAAGTCAACAAAATGAATGGAACATCTTCCAAAACCAGATAACCACACAAATAGCAGTAAAGCCAGAGAGCTGCTTCAATGGGAAAAATGTATGTTTAGCTGCAAATGACTTGTATCAGAGGGTACCGGGCCCCTGACAATTTGTATATTCCCAACTGAGGCGAACTAAATAGTCTGTCAGATCTACTCTACTGACAGAAACTGTATGAAACAATCCATAGTGCTGCAAGTAAAGTATTACATGCACACCCCACCCCCCCCTCCTTTAGAGTTTGGACACAAAATTGGGTTAAAGAGGTAAAACAAGTTGTCAGACAGTGGATGATAAACATAACTGCTCATAAACATCTGTATCAGTTTTAGTCAGTTTTACTTGTGATGTAACGGGCCTTAATCTAAACTTCAGAGAAAGACGCTAAATTACATTAATGTTCATTTGGCCAGGCTAAGAGCATAGACACAGAAATTTGCTGCAGTGTGTTTCGTGGGCAGTAAAGCCTCTTAATGCTGTCTTCTGCATGCTCCCCTGTTGTGGAGGAAAAAATCCTCATCTAAAAATAGTTGTACTGTATAGCTACTGAAATAGTTTATTCCCACAGGATGGAAAAAGGCTAAACTTTATTGTTAATAAAACAAAGCAAAGAAACCTTGTAGCAATGTACGAAATCAACGAGAAGCAGAAATATCTGTGCAAAGAAGGCAGGTGATTCATGAGCTGGAGGAAAGACGTTTGGGTTGCTCACACCAGACCATGCAAGCTTGACGAGGGTGGGATTTCAGCACAACATCTGTTTGCTCATGAGAGATGCCAGTAATGTTTTGGAAAGTCTCTTCTCTTGTGCAAGAAACTGCAGGAAAGCAGTCAGAAGAGCCTCAACATTTGGAAGAGATAGACACGGCTGATGTGATGTTTGTGGAAGAAGCATTCTAAGCCCAAGAGGGAAACAGTGAAGCCCTGCCGAGACTGCGACCTGTGTCAGGATGCGCTGCTGGGCAACCGATGGAGGCAGGTGAGAAAACAGAATCACACAGAATCACAGAATCAATTTGGTTGGAAGAGACCTC
>NW_009636344.1:21943-33612 GCF_000690535.1 Cariama cristata | reverse complement strand
CCTTCACCACCTTCGTTGCCCTTCTCTGGACTCGCTCAAGCACCTCAAGGTCTTTCTTGAAGTGAGGGGCCCAAAACAAGACAGAGGATTCGAGGTGTGACCTCACCAGTGCCGAGTACAGACAGCCAAGGCAGGGACCGGGCAGCCCACAGCTGGGAAGTCTAAGGAAAAGCATTGCCATCAGACTCTTGCAGGTCAGGGACTGCCCTTCTTCCTCAAAACCAAAGAAAGGCTATGTGTTTGCAGATACATAATGCCACAGCACCTGGTATCGTCCCACAAAGGACACGTGAACAAGCTCGGTGTGAGCGCAGCAGGAGAAGGTGCTGACGCAGCAGCCCATCTCCAAGCAGCAGTAGGAGGCAGAAGTTCCTGCTCTAGCACTCACGAGCTCTGTTTCTCTGTAGTTGCTCTTACTTGTCACTCTGTCCCCCAGAATTTGCACCCCATGTGTTTATATTATTTTCCTAAAATAACAGTAAAACAGTGCATTAATATTGGAACTACAAACACATGCTTTAAATTTTTTTTTTTATTTTATTTGTAGCTTGAAAGTTTACACTTGCAAGTATTTGTGTTCTCTGGTACCATTGTCTAGTTTAAAATTCTGCCTTAGAACTTTGTGCTTTCTTTCAAGTTTTACTTATAGCTAGGAGACAAATTAATTTTTCATCCCAAAGGCTAAAGTAAAAACAACAAAAAAAACCCCATGTCAGCTTGATTGAAAATTATTAATTTTTGTATCGTTTTGTCATTCAAAGGAAAAAAAGGAAAAATCATCCCTGTCCCCCCAGTAAAAGGTACTGGGCAGCTTAAAAAAGTGAAACATTTTATTTAAAAATGAATCAAAATGAAGTTTCAACTTTTCAGGAGTTATTCTCAATTTCTTTTATTTAAAACTATGCAATAAATTCATTTTAATCAAATTTTGTCAAACTTGTAATTTACTGAGTGTTGGTGCAGTTTTTTTTTATTGTATCTTTTAGATATGTTTCTGGTTTTTGACATTGAATTTATAAGGTAAGTAAATAGAGACACAATTTTTTTCTGAGATCTTTACTTGCTGGAATAAAATTGATCATAGTGCAAGTTACCTAGCTACCTTTATTTGATCTGGTTTAATTGTTGAACTGACTAGGAAAAGACTTAGATTAAGGAAATGGGACTACCCACCCTGCTATGCCCAAATAACCCCTTGCAGCAGCTGGGAAATGGAAAGTGATCTCCACATGTAGATTACTAAAAAACTAGGGAAAAAAAAAAGCTTAAAAAGAAAATACCCTGCAAGATGAGAACGTAGAAGGTGAGGTTCGAAGGAGGTGGGAGGCCAGCCCATAGACAGTAATCGTGCTGATTTTCAGTGATATTTTCACTGTAAAACAGGTGCCTAAGCCTTCTGTAGCCTGCAAGATCAATTCCTAGGTCAGAGCAATCCATAAAAGAAGACTAATTACAACTGGTGCAGCTTGGGGAACAGTGCAGGAAGGGTAGACAGGTTAGGGAGTAGCCCCTGAGCTCCCCAATGCAAGACTCAGAGACAGGAAGGTCCATCCTGCGGCTCGTCCTTCCCTCCTGGTGGCCTTTGCCTGTGCCAGGACAAGTCAGTGCTGCCGGGATGCCGGGATGCTGTTGCTGGCACACAGTTGAAGTGGCCCTGACGGTAAGGAGTGACGCTGCTTCCTTCCCTCGCTGTGGGTCACATCCCCATACCATGTCACACAATGACTCCCCATTTCTCATTAAGGTCCCAATTTTAAGCTGCAAAGAATAGGCTATATTGGTGTATGCTCACCCTGGCCTCTGGACAGCTATGCTGTTTCTCTCTGCCTCCTATTTCTTGGCTCAACATAGGCAGAATCATTTTAAGACCTGATGGTACACAGGTACTTCAACTCAACATCCTTAAGCAAAAGTTAATTCTTGGTGTCTTTGAGTTCAGCTAACTACCTGCACATAAACATTCAGAAAAACAAATGCAAAACTCTAAAGTCTCAGAATCCCCTCCCTTCCTCCTTCCAGCTTTTGAAAACCCCAAACCTGAGCTGTTTGAAAGGAAAGGACAGAAGCATAGCCAAGAAATAGCTGTGCCAAGAAGGGGCACGTCATAGTATACTGATTTCATTGCAGCAGAATTAAAGGTACATAGGTAGAAATGCTTCAGGACAGCTGAGAAACCTCCCTGAGGAAGTATCTGGGCTGGAGGGTAGGCTTTCAAGAAGATGCAGAGAGGGCAAAGCATCTGGACGGAGGTGCTCACAGGCAAGTCTGACCTTGATGAGATGAGAGGTGCTATAAGAAAAGCAAATAGGTCAAAAGCAGAGGAAATGTTATCTGTATCTCATATTTTCATTCTATTATAAATGTAGTTACCATGGCAGCAGCAAGCAGTTTGGGGGTTTGGGTTTCTCTACAGACATACAGGCATCTTTTGAACTTCCCTCTTTTTCCACTACCATATCTGTCCCCAGGAGGACAGGCTGAAAACTCACTCATGTTTTCTTCCATAAGCAATATATTAGTAATGAGAACAATGGCAACAATAGTAGTATAAAGCCTCCTCAAAAGCATAATGATAGTATTTTTTTCTTTGCTTCCAGAACATCCAACCCAATCCTCCCACTTCAACCCTCCAGATTTCATCAGCAACAGAATGGTCTCTGCACAGTTTCTGCTATATCCCCTCCTCATGCTGTTCTTACTCATTTTTAGAGCAAGAAGAGAAATCCATCAACATCCATTCATATCTCTCTTCATTCACATAAGTTAACTATTTCTCTCACCCAGCAGTCCTCTTCTTCAGACTCCTCTTTAAACACAGCATAACTCAGGACCTTCCAAGTCTTATGGGTCAGGCTGACCTGGAGAAAACCACTGGATGGGAAGAAGAGAAATTCCCATATTGAGCTATGCCTGTTTGAGCCCAGCTGCAGGGAGGAGAGACCAAGCTCTTGTATCGAGGCACCCAATCATTCTGGCCACCAGCAGGCTATGGCTGTGAGATGTGGGGTATGAACCTCAAACTTAACACCTAACAACAAGAACCTCTGATGCTTAGTTGCTGCTAAAGAATCTCTCTTGTAGAGTAAAATTAAAGAATTGTAGTCTTAGCTGCTTTTATCTGAGTGTAAGCTGAGAGAGTTGCAAAAGAGAAGTAAAATGTGACCGAGTCTGCTTTCTTTTGTGCTACATCTGAACTGACTATAAGATAATAAAATAAACAAGGTAACAAGATGAAAGAGAGCTTGACAGGGCTTCTTTTCCATTCCCTGGTCCCAAAGGAGAGTCAATTTCTAAACCATTCTTGAAAGATGTTGGATTAATCCGATGTTTACTGTGGATCCCTGGCTATTCTCCTCTCTGCACCTATAGTTTCTAGGTAATTGTAGGAGGGTTCTGGTCAATTAAAAGCAAAGAACAAAGTAAGATAGTCAGAATATACTGAGGACGGTTCAAAGTAGCCAAGTATTTCATTTACTTAGGATTAAACAGAATTTTCATGATATTTTCAATTGATTTATTTATTAACTAGTATGGGATATTAAGGCCATGGTGTAACCCTAGCCTTGTGCTGAACTGTATCTTTCCAGGGCTTACCCCATCCTTCCCAGGAAAAAAAATGTTTTTCAGCAAACTCCACTCAAGAAACCACTGCTCACTTCTTTTTGAAGATTCATTTTTTAGTTCAATCACTTTATTTATTTGGTTTAAAGATGAAAAGCATCTCACAACTTACATCAGCTGAAGAGGCGGGGTTGTGGTAAAATGCAGTTTGGAGTCAAGAACAAATGTCCAGTGGCTCGAGCTACTGGACACCACCGCGTCCCAAAAGAGCAGCCTAAAAGAGTGTATGGGTTTACAGCATCCTAGAAACTGGACACCAACTCCTAGGTGAGCTTGTACTGTGTAACAGAGGAAAGATGACTAACTCCACTTTTAAAGCCATGCTTTTGCAGTGAGCACACTGCCTTCCTCCTCCTGCACAGGAGGAATGTTTATTTGGCACTTAATGCAGATGCCTCTCTACACTACTAAGTGCTAATTTCTTTTGATACGCACACACTCAGAATCCAGACACTATTAAATAACTGTAAATTGGTAAATTTAATTGCTGAGGACTCAAACATTGTAGTTCTCAGCATGTTTAAAACAAAAGAAAAAGCAAAAAAAGTAAATCAACTCTCCTGGGGTTTCCCCTCCCCAGTCAACAATGTCAAGTTTTCAGGAAAAGGAAGTATGGCATTTGCAGACTCAATTAAATCCGAGAAACTGAAATTCCTTGTCAAGGTGATAGGTACTTCTGAGGCTGAAACTCATTTTGAGAAACTGCTTCGGACTCGGAGGAATACTCACAGTGCTATTTTACAGTATACTGAAGGTAAGGTCCCAAATGTAGCTTGAGGGTAACTATAGCTGGAAGGCTGGTAGTGCTCCTTTATATTGCATGGGCTTTGTGCGTCACACCAAATGATTTGCAGCTGTTGCACGAGGTGTACATGCTCACTGCATTGTCCTTCTGTGATCAAAATATTCCTGCCTCACAGCTTTGCAGCCCGCAAAGTATTTCCATATGTTTGAAAAAAAGAGGTCAGATATCCCATGGTGTTCTGCTCCTCTGCTCTTCCAACGCAATTCTGGGCTGGTGGTCACCTAAAGACTTTTGTAGCATATTGATTGTACACGTATTAATGCAATAGCTATGACGTGTAATTGTGAGGCCATTTTAGTCTCTTTCTGACAACTGGCTGAATCTCATCCTTCCTCATCCTTCTATTTCCCTCCTTCTCTCTGGATAAGTTCTTTGAAGTTAAAAACTTTTGAGCTCTTTTTCCTCCCATGGAGATGAGGTAGACAGTTCCTTTAATGAAAACAACCACCCCATGGATGCTGCAAGGTCTCAGCTTCCACAAGGAAAAGAAATGTGATAAGCATTATTTCAGCAGCGCTGGCATGAGCCCAACAATAATATGTCCATAGTTCCCAGTGACCTCTCAGTGAGCTCCAAACTAAGATGATTTTATATTATTCCTCTCTCTGTGTATCCTTGACAAACAATGCAAAGGAAAGGCAGGGATTTAGCTTTGGGAAAGACCTTGTAAACGAAAGGTGAAATAGAGGCTACTTATCTGACATTTGCTTTACAGGCTTCTGGTAGAACTGACATTCAGAAGATGGGGTAAAGTGGGAGGCAGAAGTTATGGGCTGGTATTTGAACATTACCTCTAACTTTGGAAATTTATACAACCTTTAATCTGTTCCTGGAACACTGGGAAGTGTTCGGTGGAGGTTGTGAATGAACAGTGTTTTTTGTATTAAACATTTGTTGCATGGCTTTCTCTGTCTGCAAGGAGCTATATCAATGATTTAAGCTGTCCCACCAGATCTATGTTTCTATCAACTGCTTTTCTTTCCTTCGGAGAAGATACCTGAGCCATGGTTTCAAATAGGGAAGAATTCTGCTGAAAAATGCATTAGGAAAACTAAAATGCTAATGTGCAAGGGCAATCCCCCTTCTGACAGAGGGTAGGAGCCATAGACAATACTAAACACGTGAGAAAAACCTGTGTAAGTCTGCAGACTTTTTACAAGCTGAATACTCTCTTTTTTAAAACAAGATTTAATATTTTTAATAAATGCAGATTAGTGTGAAGTTTCATCATCTGCCTTGGGCTTATCTTTCTCTGTGTGTGCTAGAAGAAAGAGGTGACATCCCTCAGTGTTGCTGTTGTCCCAGACGTTGCTGCACCACCGTATTCATTGAGCGCAGCAGTGGGATCTTTCAGCTGACAGACATGTGTCCGCATCCTGCCGGCAAGCGCGGATCTTCCCAGCGGACTGGGATTCCAGGGACCTCAGCGTGAGACCTCACTGATGCACGATGCATGAGAGATCAATCAACAGCCAGGAGTATGACGGGATGCACGAACTTTGTGTGTGCCGGAGTCACACGGGGCAGCGCGTGGCAGCGTGCCACAGCATCTGCATGAGGCTCTTGCACCTGGTCAGGGTGACCTCGAAGCAGGAGCAAACAGATAACCCAGTTATCTGGTAAAGGAACATGAGGTGCCAGCAGAAGGTCTTCACAGATGCATTCGCATGCCTATGGGGTAGGGATGCATATCTGTATGTATCAGTTACGCCATCGGTAAGCACGTTTGGCACCTCAGAAATCTCCTTCCAAAGAGGATTCGAGTGCCACACAAGTCACAGCAGACATTGACTGGGGAAGCGAGGTATCCTAATGCAAAGCATTGCCAGTTAACCTTTCAATAAGTACCAAATGCAGGCAAGTCTTTAAATATAGTGTGTAGCTACCCTCTTCAGAACGAACACAAAGTTGCGTGACAGAATGTTGTGAATGTAAATGACAACAAGGTATTGAACTTTCCAGAAGAGGGAAAGTGCACATCAAAATTAGAGCATCCTACAAGAAGTTCAAGGAGTTTGTTATTTTAAATGGAGGCATGCTTTTCATGAAAGTGTCTCCAGTCTTCAACCATCTCTAATAATCATTACGTGTCTATTTTTAAACAAGAAAACAAGAAAACTAGGTGAATTAACAAGAAAACTAACTACAGACCTAGCTAAGTGGCTTTGATGCCAATGATAAGACCTATATTAGGAAACATGTAAGTGTCCCACCTTTATTCTTGAACTTCAGTGATCTTCTGATAATGTATAAATCCTGTTAGCGCTTTCCCCAGGCCTCACGAAGACATCCCTGCCCATATCCTCCGTGTATCAGCCAGCTCAGACAGCCGGCAGCTGCGTAATGAAAAGGAAATGAGATTTTCCTGTTAGCAGCCTCCTCCAATTCGGGGAAACAGGGACAGGCACCGAATCTGCTTGCAGTACTCTCAGGGCTTCTCATACGTTAAAAATACTTTCTCGGAGAGCGGTTAAATGTGGTTCTTAGCAGACAGGTGAAACCATAATTCAGGCTGTGTGGCTGGACCTTTAACGTATTCTTTTCGACTGCTTTAATAGTTTCTTGATATTTAGGTCTCTATTGGTAATTGTAAAGAGACAGGAAAAGGGTGCATTTGCTGAATGCAGCCACTGCAGAAATAACCTGTAAAACCAAGTGATCAAAAGCAACGTATTTTTGGAGTATACTTGTACATTGCAGAAACAAATAATCAATCTCTCAATACTAGGATGAGACCTTTAATAATAAACTTTGAATAATTCAATTGAACTACAACTCAGTGATAGTTTGGAATAATTTGTAACAGAAAGGAAAGTTTAACATTGCCATTTAAATGAATAAATGTGTAAGAGAAATATGAAATATAAACCAAATAAAGTGGAGTGCTTTTTTTTAAGACTTGGATAATTAGTAATAACATTAGAAATATTTATACAACCAGGTCTTGTTTGGATATCACTGAAGAAAATATTACCAGCTTCCAAACAAATTATTTCCTTGCTATTTTATCTATTATCTGTCCTTGATTAAAACAGTCCGGTTTAAAGTTGGATCATGAGCCTGAATACATCTACAAAAATGCAATGCTGGAATATTTCATTCAAACTCCTTGAAGTTACTATGAATTTACTTCGGATCAAATAAGACCAAGATCTCTAATGATAATTAAGGTCCATTGATAACGTAAATTCCACTGATAAGATAATACTGTGATTACACCACTCATGACAGTCTCACCCTTGATATAACTAAAAATTGAGTTGCAAACAAAATGAAGCACAGCTCAGCTGCAGATTTGAATGTAGACACTGCTCTACTATCTCTGCCCACTGGAATGGGGTACACATTCTGGGTCTGGGGTTTGTTAAAAGATGCTCCTTGTCCACAACCATTCTGTCTAATGGTAAAACAGCTCCAAAAGTGACAGTCACCTATAGGGAAGGTGAAGAGATGATCATTTGTTTTTAACATGTTTCCTTCTCTACAGTTACTTCGTAATCTTTCAAACAACTCTCCACATTTTCAGATTGCACCAACTCGTCCTGTAACACCTTTCAGGGTAGTGTTTTAAGAAACTAAAATCTTTTCCCTGTTGAAACCTATCTCAACCCAATTTCTTCCCCCCCCCACCTAATTATCTTCAAAAATCTCCATTCTGGAGGATTGGACCCTTACATATATTTCAGTCATTAACCATACCGTCTTTATCCCTGCTGACATTGTGGCTTCAGGCTGTGCTAAGGGCCTGCATAATCTTGTTTTCCGAGGCTTCCGCCTTCTCTGTGATTGACAGGAGGAAAGGGCAAGCCAGGTAAGGTCCAGAATTTCTTGGAAGATTAAAGCTCTAGAAAGCGTGTGGCAATTCAACATCTGTTACTTTGGTCCTGGAGCTGTGAAACTGTGCTGCTGTTGTGCCATCTGCCAGGCAGTCCAGGAGGAGGGGAGGTTGTTCCTTCGCCAGTCGGTGCGATTAAGGTTGTCTATGTGTTTGTGTTTGTATGCAGTGGGGAAAAAAATTGATTGCACACTTTGTGCTTGGGCAATGCCATGTGATATGTGTCAGAGAGGAGAATGTGGGTCACTATACCTGCTCGCATCTGGACAAAGCACGGGGAATAAATAAGAAAAGCAAAAGGCTACACAGTTATTAACATACAAATAGCATCTATGCTTCATGTGCAATTCACACAGAAGTCATGCACCATTCTGATTTTGTACTGGCGGGTGGCCAAGTCACGATTAATGCACCACTGAGCTTTAAGGGACTTTTGGATTGTTCTGCAGGAGTGATACAGACCGCTGTACCCCCAGGAAATCTTCAGTCTCAGAGTGAGGCGTGAGATTTTCATGCAGGTTACCAAGCTTCAGCCCAGGAAGGTTAGTGGTGATTTCTGTACCTCTTGATGACTTTTCTCTATATTAATACAGAGGATGAATATTTTTTCTGTATATGATATTAAGGCATAGCTTATTTCAGCCTCATTACTAAAGTCTGTCAGCACACTCTGCCTACATATGCAGTGACTGTACAAGGCACCCTTGTGTAGGTGCAAACCTTTAGGATTGACTCTAGCAGTAACTGTGTACTGAGTCATGCAATGAATAGGTACTGCAAAGAATTTAGGACATCTTGCATGAAGGTGCATGTGTATAGGGGATGTGTTGCCCTTCAGAACTGGGGAGAGTTCTTGCCCCAAAGGAGTGCCATCTAGATAAGAAGTATTGACACACCCAAGTTATGAGCACTTTCACAAAGGAAGAACTGACACCAGACTTGATTTCCAAAGCGTCTTTGGCAGAAACCTTTATTTATCAGTTTTTCCATCAGGAACGCACCCAAGATGTACAGATTTAGGTTTATTTCTCTCTTTTGCTTGAAGAAAGGGATTTTAAGCTTGCAGACCTTATTGGATCATATATATAAATTGTTCCACACCAGAATTAAATGTTTCTAGATTTTTCTCAAAGCAGATGTTTAAATCTTTAGGGAACTTTTTTCTGGAAGTTTTGGCAACTCCAGTAACTGGCACCTGAGTCAGAGATCTGAGCTTCTGCACCTGGGGTGCCTGATGTGAGGACTGGAAAGGACATGGGGCTGTTTGCACTGCAGTCGACACATGCGATTGCTGCTCATGGAAACACTCACAAGCTGGGTTTAAACTAGCTAGATCCAGGACCAGTCATAGGGTAGTGATGGCAGAAAAAGCACCGTGCTCCTCTAGGACACCAGTTATGTGTTTAGTAGGCTGGAGAGAAGGCTATGCTGAGATGAGTTCTTGAAGCTGCTAGTTTAAAACTGTTGCAGCCAGGTTGATAAAGCTGTGATTATCAGAGGCTTCTGCAGTCCATACAGTCAGCAGCATCTGCTCACAGTGGACGGTGAACTGATTTCAGTAGGGCTACAGAGAGTAACAGTCCGGCTTGCGGCAAGCAAGAGTGGGAAGTGCCCTCGCCTACCTGTAGGTTGATGCGGGTGGGTGGTGTCTCTGTGCTGCTTTATTCTAAGACCAAAGTAGAAAATAAGGCAAGGCCTAATTTGCAGTTTTTTGCTTCTCTTTCTATTCTTCTGAGTCAAATCACCCATACTCCCTTCACGCATCGGCTCACTGGTTTTGTGTGCTTAACTGTACACTCCGGTGTTGTTGAACCCAAGTTTGAAAGCCCAGTTCCTCCTGCCGATGGATCCTCTTCTTACGGCATATCAGGTGAGCAGGCTGGGTCCTCCTCTTGCCGTTTGCTGACTGGCATCACCCAGGGAGGGGCAAAGAGCAGAAGAAAATGGGAGGACTTTCTCTCTTCTGTGGCTGACAGCCCTGACAATCTGGCCCTACATTTAAAGAAACACAAGGCATTCGATTGCATCTCATTTTGATGTTTCTGAATAGCATCTCTCTGGAGACGAAATAGTAATCATCACCAGAGCTACAGATTAGCAACTGATAGAAAAAATAGGCATATCATTAAGCTTACACACTCCCTTGTTATCTCACCACTTCTCATTCAATCCTTGTCTGCAAACAGAAGAAGGGAATCCCTGCACGGCTACACTGCTGGGTTTGCATATAATCAGGTGTCGAAGCCTGCCTTACTGAGACCTTTTGTTCGGCTACTATCCCTACTGGATTTTTTTTCCTAAGATTTGTGCTTTCACCCCTGGATAATAACATAACAAATAGGTTTTTGTCTCTTTAGGTTTGTTCATATAACTTGTATTAATATATTGACAATGTAATAAAAGAGACGTACAAAGAATCCTCTTGTCTTCCCCAGCTACAGCAAAAGCTCTGGCAATTATTGCTGATGTGAAACACAATCTAGGACTCCAGCGGATAAATATGAAAAAATGTAATTTTGAAACTCAGCTGTAGAAACAAAATAAACATCAGTTTAGACTTATGAGGATTTGCTTCATGTTTAGTAAAGCCCTTTTTATTAGGGCATTTATCAGATGGTTTGGTGGTTAAATGAATATTTTTAAAGGTATTTTGAATACAGCAGTGAAGACATCTTGAAAAACTAAACAAAACATAATTGACTTCCGGTGAGTTTTTCACTGGAGCTTGATTGTGAAAATAGTATATTTGAATGCTTCAAACACTTCTATTGAAAAAGTTGATGTTAAATGTGATTTTTAAATTTATTTTGTATGGGGAGGAAATTCAGTCTGGATTCTGAGGACAGCCGTATGCTTTAAATCTTCCAGAGTCATACCGTGCTGCTAGCCAAAATCCAGGGTCCTTTACGCTGCTGTAAGTAAAGAGAAAAAAATGGTGATAGAGTCAGATCCTAGTGTTTTCTGCTCACAAGGAGTGCAGGATCCTGTCTCCCTGGGAGGACGTGAGCCTTCGGTGCAGCGCAGGATGTCCCTTCTACCATCTGATGTGGAAACTTTCTCTCCTCTTCACTTCTGTGTTTCTTTCAGTCATATTCTAGCCTTGTCCAGGTTTTGCCTGAATCTTCCTTTCTCATATCTTTACTGTAGTTCTCACTCTAACACATAAATACACCTACTCGATCATACTCAGTGAAACTGTCTTTCCAAATAGGTCAAATTTCTAAGTATGTTCACGTATGCCTTTAAAAGCTGGTGGTGATGTACACTTGTATTTTTGTCTCAAAAATTACTGTGGCTTCTCAGGAGGAACCTAAATCAGAGACGACTGCTAATCTCACCAATTCCAACATACCACAATGTGGTACCTGGTAGGAAAAAGTCCTGTAAAACTGGCTAGAAAAGTATCCA
>NW_009636344.1:19371-21912 GCF_000690535.1 Cariama cristata | reverse complement strand
GAAAAAAAGAGAGGAGGGGGGGGGGGGGAAACAAGGAAAAAAAAGAGGGGGGAAGGGGAAGAGTCAGCAGCTAGGCCTTAATAAATCAAAGGCAACAGTGTTGACATGTAATAGTTCATATTCCCTTTTAATGAGTGAATCTGGAAGTCAGTTGTTCAGAGGTCTGTTTCTGGCTCTGTTGTGGGCTCACGACCCAGGACAGTTTTCACAAGCTCCAAGAGACCCAAGTAGTGTGACCTAAACAGCGTTTACCTGCATCGTGATTCTGTGAAACATAGTCTCCACTTTGAAAGGCTTTCAGATCCACAAACAGAACTCTTGTCTGAACAAGAATAAAAGTGCAAGGGATAAATTTCAGTAAAATTCTGATTTTTGGGAAGTTAGCCGTTGAGTTTGTGGGGCTAAAACTTACCTTTTTTTTTTTTTTGCTTTGATGGTTGAGGACAAGAACAGAATTTGACCAATAATTGGTACTCCGTTGTGCGAGGCATGTGAAGAGCTTAAGGGAGTTAGCAGCTTCTAGGGTTAGTGCTGTGAATGGGCACTTCTGAAATGCCAAGATTTGTGTTTTCCATCGCAGGCATATCTTGTCATGAGACAAGATTATTGTTGGAGGCAACTTCCATGGAAGTCATCTTGTACAACTAGCACCTTTAAAAAAACATTTGGGGGGGTGGGATGAAGAATGCTGTGTGTATTACCTTGATGCTTCATGTAATTTCAAATATCCAGTATTACTGATCTCGATGGTTCTTTATTTCTTTCATACTGCTTCATCTATTTTGTGTTAAGTGACCTCTTATTTTTATTTTTAAAAGATTCACTTCAGGAAGAAAGAAGTTTACTTTAAAAAATACATATAAAGACCCCCTAAGAGTTGTACAAGATAATTTCACTTTCCTTCTCTTTATATTGGCGTCATTCAAGGAGAATAAACTCAACAGCTTGCGAATTTAACATTCACATGCCAGTCCTTAAATTACAGCTCTAGTACATCGTCACTGATTATTATTAAATTACATGCATCACAGGTAGGTCTGCAGATTCTGACAGAACCAAACCAAAACTGAAAAAACAAAAGACTCAAGAAGTTTTGAGATAATACGAGTATTATGTGGAGACCAAACATTATTGGTAATGCAGACAATTTTTAAGTTATTTCAATATTTCAGTATTATGAATAAATCTATTTTTATTTTCAAAATTTTGAGAGTTTCAACAAAGTCTTTGGCAAAAAATAGGAAAGATTAAAATAATCTTAATGACTTCTGCTTATCACTAAAAATTTTAATTATATCCAGGCATTTATTGGTGGGTTTTGGTTGAGGTGGGATTTTTTTTAGCAAACAGCAAATTCTTTTAAATTTCACCTGGAAATGGCTTCCCTCAATTGCCATTTGATATGAACTCATTTAAATAGCTTCAGCAAAAAAAAAAAAAAAAAAAAAAAAATAGCAGGACATAATCCACAAACTTTGTCAATCCCTGTGTTTCTATCTAATTGTCCAAAAAGCTTGGGGACTCACAGAGTTCATGGTGGCTTTGGAAGAGAGGCATAGCCTTGCAGGGTGGCCCAAAGGGAGATGTTTGTAGCTGATGCTGCTCCATGACGTAGAGGTAGGTATCTGCAGGCTCAAGGTCTGGTTGACCTGCCAGGTGCCTGTCTGGGCCTGATGCAACTTCCAAGCTATGGTAAGGGCTTCTTCATTCCCTTCCACTGGCGTTGTCCAGCTTCCCAGGCAACACTTACGTATTTCCCAAACAAGATGGGACTCCTCTGGGAGCAAAAGTTGCACAGTCACTTTCCCAGACCATGGGGGGCCCAGAAACTGGGCTCCTGACAGCATTTTGAGAGAAAGCACCTGCTATTTTTGATTAGTATGTCAGCTCTCCGAGCTGCGCTTTATTTAATTAATTTTGGCAGCTAACAGAAATGACTAAATTAAAAAGAGAGGAAATCAACACATAATTTCTGCAAATCTATTGACTGATTAGCATGGGTAAATGAGTTGCAAAGTGAATTTCAGCTTCAGGGAGGACATGTTATCTGCCTCTTACACTTCATAATTCAAACTGAAACTCTAGTTGTGGTGTATGCATTTCTTTTTGGAGCAAATATAAGCATTTAATATTTTTATTTGTTTATAGTCTTCCTGAACACAAGAACGGGTTGCCCAGAGATACTGTGGTGTCTCTGTCCTTGGAGTTATTAAAAATGAGACTGGACATGATCCTAAGCAACCTGCCCCAGCTGACCCTGCTAGACAATCTCCAGAGGTCCTTTCCAATCTCTACTGTTCTGTGATTCAGTGATTCCCAACTGCTGCTTGAGAAAAGAAAAAATGAAATTGCGGTGGTTTGAAATAATGAAACTGAAGAACCCAAGTGCATTTGTGATACCAAAATTACTGGGGCAAGAAAGTAGTTGGCAGGCCAGACTTTGTAATGTTTAATATTCCAAATGTAGAACAGACAAGTATTACCTGAGTGAGAGCTAACCTGTGCTCTACCAGCGTATGTAGAAGGATTCAGTGATGCTTT
>NW_009636344.1:0-19361 GCF_000690535.1 Cariama cristata | reverse complement strand
TACTGCCAAATAAACCTCTTTATCAAACAGTTTCTTAAGACACGATTTCTTGTTGTTATTAATGGCATGTGGCTATTAAGAGCCTGACCACGTGAAGAATTTAATGTTCTCATTGAACTCAGAGCACAGTCAGGTCATGAGTTGGTTTCAGCAGTTTTGTAATGTTTTATCACGTTGTTAATTCCCTGCTATTAACGATAACCTTGTGCTCTAAGTCCCAGTATGATCTTGGATGGTTTGTTCAGCATTTGTAAAAACATATTAAATGCAAGTAGATGCTTGGCAGCGAGAGCTCTGTCAACAATGCAGAGTTGACTTGTAACATTCAAATAACATTTCCATTTCCTTAGAGAGGTTTTGGGGCTTGTTACTAACAAGTCTTTTTTTTTTTTTTTCTTTTTTCTTTTTTTCCTCCAGTTTTGTCAGTGAAGAAAGTTATCAGAAAAGAATATGGCTTGTGATTTTTTATACTAGGTTTTATGTCTTGGTATAATGTATCTGTTACATCTCAATTTAAATGTCTGATTTGTTCCTTTCAAATTTTGGGGGAAGATGCAGTCAACTTGAAGGTAAAAAGTTATCACCAGGAAAATATAAGGGTCTATGTTTCTGAAAAATAGGTAATTCCAATAAAGTGAGATTCATCTTTCTCAACTCAAACGTCAGAATGTTAGTTGCATGTAGTTCTCATATTGCTATTGGAGAGAAACAGGTGCCCATTTCAGCTCATGTTAGGCATCTAAGACAAGTGACAAAAAGTCATTGTGGAAATGTTTCTTCCTCTCCAGTGACTAAAAGAATGACCAACTTGGTCATGGAAACTATTCTTGAGCATGTTAAGTTGAATGAGGTAAAACCCACCCCTGGAGTCTAAAACAATGATTTTCAGCCTTCTCAGAATTTCATACCAAAGAAGACCCACTTCATGATTTTTAGCCCAATTATAGAATCACAGAAAAATTTAAACTGGAAGGGGCCTCTAGATGTCGTCTAGTTGAACCCTCTTCTCACAGCAAGGCTAAAACCAAAGTTAGACCAGGTTTTGTACAAAGACAAAGAGATGTGTTATTAAAATAAACGAGGCAACATAGGTACTAATAGGGATTCCCCTCCCTTCCTTTCCCTTCCTTTCCTTTCCTTTCCCTTCCCTTCCCTTCCCTTCCCTTCCCTTCCCTTCCCTTCTCTATGGATGTTTTGGTTAATTCTGTTCAGATCATCACAGTACAAGCAGGTTTTCAAGGAGGGAAGTTACAAAGAAGACAATAGTCTTTCAATCTAGAAAATAAAGAGGAGGAAAAGGACAGCTACGAGGAAGGCACAAACCTGCCCGTCTATGGGAGAAGTGGCTGGATGCAAGTGTGACCAGTACTATTGGCAGAATAAAAAACCCAAACTGACCAGGAGCAGAGGTGATGAGGAGAAACAACTCATCATTTTAAGAGCAGAGGAAAGGGACAGGGTGCAATCGCAGTTTGCAGAGAGTGTACGTATTTTCAGTGAAAACTCTGTGTACTATATGGCAAAAAAATCTGGACTTTTCATAAGAAGAATTTTCTTTGAACAACATACAGCTACAACGGTTCTGGTTTTGCCACCGTGGTTGTTATTACAGACTTGAAAAGGCTCAGATTTGAATCAGTGCCTTTTTGACCCATTTGCTGTACTGATGCGAAGTTAAAGAAGGTTCCTCTCCCGGTAAGCTCACAGGGTAAGTGTGACACAAGAGACAATACAACTGCACCGAGGGAAAAAACAAAAAACCAATCTCATTTTAGGCAGTGGTTTCAACATACCAGGAAGCTGTCAGTTGCCCAAGTTTGTTTGATTTTTTAGGACATTAGAACAAAGTAAACCAAGAAATGCCACTTAAGAATACAAATCTCAAACGTAAAGGGAAACATCAGAAAAAGCACAAAGGTTAGTTTTCAAAATATAGCAAGGGGTGAGGCTGGTGTCACAGGCGAAGTGGAATGAGCCCTAAGTGTGAAAAAACTTCAAGATTAGTTAGGGATGCAGCAGGAAATGCACAAGGAATTCAGCTTCCTTTATGTTTGATGCAATAAACAAGGGGAAGTTGCTGGAGAAATTCAGAAAAAGGAGCACCGTGATGAAAAGCTAAGCTAAATAATGCACGATTTTGTATAATGCTTTCAGCTGTGTGAATGGACAGAAAAGATCCGTGCTTGAGAAATATTCAGGAGCTGTGGAAAGAAAAAGGACAAAATTTACTCTTTTTAATCTGGTAAGTAACTGAAATACTGTCCTTTAAACAAATACATGTGATTATCCAGTCTTAAGTTTGTGGAGACATAACTTCATTGCTTTTATGGTTTCAAAAATTCTTTGTGCATTTTTATGGCTGAAAGATATGTCAGGTTTCATACTTTATACTGTACTTAGTCTGTTGAGTGGGATGCTTTTAAAATTGAGATAGAGATCTGATAATATGAAAGGGAAAGGACAAACTGAGGAAAGTTTACACCTCAAGCTCTTAACTCTGGATTATTCCAGTTGCTGTGAACATGAGCACTGCTTTAGTAACAAAGACATCAGGCACACACCAAACTAACCCACATACGTTCATTATATACCAGACCAGAATTTTCCTTGTAGATCTTATGCTCAAATCTGAATAAAGCCTAATATTCTTTGCTGAGGAAACTAAAACCTGCCCTAGTTCCAAGTAGCCTAATGGAAGTAAAAAAAGAAGAGAGAGGCACTTAATCTGGTCCTTACATGGAATCAGCCTGGTTACAGTCGTGAAGACTTTGGGATGATCTTTCTGGGACAGCAAAATGTCAAAGCTGGAAAGAAAAATTATTTGCAAATCCAATAGCAAAGTTCTCTAAGTTTAGTCACAGGAGCACACAAGCATAAACAATCTCAGAAGTATGTTCTTATTTTTTAATAAGACTTTGAGGTTCTGAAAAGGGTAACGGTTCCATGTTGGATAATTGCAATGCAAAAGTTTTGGTTTCTGCCCCAAAGAGCTTACAAGGGACAGTGCGGTCACACATTGTGCTAATGCCAAATCTTCCTAAAGACAAAGTGTGTTTACATTTATATTCTAAGAAAGCCTAGGAATTATACTTTGTACTCGAGAACCTTGGAACTGATATACTGGAGGGGAGGACAGCCAGAGCTGAACTGGAAGTGAAACAGGGATGCTGTGGAGCCCAAAGCCCTAGGAAGGGCAGCTGGCAGCAGAGAGGGACTCTGGTGCCCATGGACCGGGGTGATACAGTGCAGTATCTGCATATCAGAGTGGGGTACCTGCACCCCCAAAGTGTTGTGGTCCTCTTGCAGGGCAGGGTGCCTTGGTCCCGGTTGGGGACCTTTCTCTTCGGAGGGATACGAGTGAAACCAATACTTCATAGTGTGTCATTCCAAGGGAAGAGGTGAGTTCTCTCGATTTAATGAATTGGAGACCCAGGGAACACAAAAAAGCAGAAGATTTGCTGTTAAATAGAATTTAGTGTTATCTGTTTCCAGGAGAATTCAGTAAAAACAAAGGAAGGATTCCATCCACACAGAAATACACACTTGCATGGAGACCAGGGAGAATATTCTGCCTTAAATTATCAGTTGAAAAATCAGTTGAAGGGTATGGAGTGAAATAGAGTTAGCCATTTAGCTTCTTTTTGGCATAGTGAAATTGTGATTTCCTATGGATAATGTCAGCTAGAAAGGTAATTATCTGAGTTAAATATCATCTAATGAAAGCTCTTGGTAGGGTAGGAATACTGATGGTGTTATGAAAAACTGGCTTCCTTTTCTCTGTATGATTTCTGATGTTATGTTCGTTAATGCCTCAGTCTTGCAGAGTGTACATACCCACCCCCACCCAGCCCAGCCCCACATCTCACAGCTTTGAGGAGACATGAATACCGCATCTAGATCTTGATGTGACTTAATGATAAAAATAAGCTGAATGCTGATAACCAATCTGCATTTTATTCTGATTTCCAATGTTCACATTATTAAACATCCTGTCCCGAAAATAACACTGATATTTCTGTGCAGCTGGAGATGAAATTTAGCATTGGCTGGGCTTTGCATGTCTGGGTATTCCACTCCAGGATGCTCTACAGAAACTGTCATTTTTGTGGAACTGCCACAAAGAGAGGGAGACTGCGCTCAACTATTTTTCATTTTTAAACCATTCCCACTAATGTAAGCAACAATCGAATGCCTATAATGATATTGACCTACTTGTGAAGTGCTTTGGGATATGTATTGTTATTCAAATGCTGTGTTGTTATTATTTTTATTTCATTTTAATTGCTTTCTGTAATGTGCAAAACTTTTAAAGCATCTATCTCCTCAGCGTCACATCTCCCTGTTTGTTCTCTGTGGAACGGCGCTTGATTTTTGTAAAGGCAAAGCAAAATATTTTCAGTCTCTTCTGAGTCAGAAGATAATAAAATGTAGTCACAGTAAACCAGTCTCTTTTTTTCCTCGTTGTTAAAGCTAACTGTGATCATATGGATTGAAAGGAGACAGAGTAAAAACTTGTGAAAATTGACTTGGGAATAATTCCCATTATGATGAAACACCTTTGCTTGAGCTCGGCAAGGGGAAAACAAGGTTATAGGTGCTCAATTGCATCAGCTAAAATCTGAGTAGAATCCCTTCAACACACTGCTGTGCCCTATATGATAATCAGGGTTAGCTGGTTTTCATTAATTAGGAGTTTGGGCAGGGACTGGGGTTTGTTCCTGGAACAGTTTGTGCAAAAGACACAGTAAATGGCTCATATTCATAATTCTCCAAGGCCTGAAGTGCAGTCTAAACATAGCGGTTGTATTGCTTTAAATATGCAGGTTCATTTAGAGTAGTAAAACTGCAAGTCACATCCTATCTTCCCCTTTTCAAACCCAGCTATAATGATACAAAGTGATTATATCAGGAGAGTTGATTCCAGTGCAGAAAGGGAAATGAACAAGCTATACTGGTATTATCATACATATAATGGTATGATTCTACCTACACCAAAGGTTCAAATGGTCTGTGCATAATGTTTAAAAATAAATCACATTCTTAACTGAAGCAGTTGAACTGATAAGAAAGCAGTTTTGATAGGGAATCTATTTTAGGCTCAGCTTTCTTTTCCTGAACACTACCACTAGCAGCAGCAAAGGGCCGTGGAAGAGATCAAATCCGGGACTATTGCAATACCATTGGTACTTCTGGCGAATATACCATCGATTTTAAACGTAGAAAACACTTTGAAAAGGTTTAAACAAAACAAGAAGATACTTCCCTCCCTTCCTGACCCTCCAAACAGTTATGATAGACTACCAGTGCTGCCTTAAAAGCAGAAACAATTATTCTGATTTTTTTCCAGAGCTTCTGTGGGTGTAGTATTTAACTTACTGCCCCATTTCAGTCACCTCAAGACAAGTTCAATATTATCAGGAGTTGTGATCATTTCTCAGCACACAAGGAACTGCTGTAAATTTTTGGAAATCACATTGCCACTGATCCTTGAAACACCTAAAGAATGTGTATTACATTTACTGTTTTGATAGATTATGACCAGCCAACGTGACCTTCTGCAGACCACAGGTCACTGAATTTCATCCTTGTCATTCCTTTTCTCATTCAGCAGTTTCTTCTTCATTAGAGAGCATTGTGAAACAATGAAATAGTTCCAGAAAAGCAATATACTAACAGGCAAGTCTGAGGCAAGCCAACAGCAGAAGCATCATCGGATCTACACGTCTGTTTTCTTATATTCAGCCCAAGAGGCCATGTAGTTTGTAAAGGTACCACAAGATCTTTCTCTTGTTATTTTTACAAATTGTGACTGAAACTAATTCAATAAAAACCTGTTGTCTTCAGGGCTGTGATTATGAATTAAAGGAAATTCTAGTGTACTTGTTTGTACGTTTCCATATTTATCTCCCTAATATTTTACTTTGTCTTTTTTTTTAGCCTCTGAAATGTGGTGAAAGACTAACTCGCGTGTGTGTTTATTACCAGAAATTGACACTGGAAGAAAGAACTGCTCAAATTTTAATGGAAACCTTGTCATTTTTCTCGGTTTTTTAAACACTTTTTTCATAAGTGCTGCTTTTCTGACAATGTTTCTATTCCTGTTTTTCTATGGAGATATATTATTAATAATTTTTATGTCTAATGAAATCAAGTTAACTTGGCTGATAGAACCAGACAGACAAATTCTGAACTTTTCTGTAATGATTCTATAGACTCTACTGAAATTTCCTTGGATTTGCACTATGAGAACTGTGAGCAGCCTGTTTCCTGGTTTTTGCTGCTCAAGTCTATGCCCTGTCAATATGGGGTGGACAAAGATTTAACCAACTATTAGACTTGGGGTTTTGGTCATCATGTCATCTGTGTGTGTGTAGTCCCCCCCGCCCCAGTCTGTTTAATTTACTTTTGTTTTCTTTATTCTGTTCATCTAATTTAATGACTGATCTTTTCTTCAAAGCTTCTTCCCCAACTGCTATGAAATAAATGCATGGAGGTATTGCAGCTGAACTTTCCTCTTTTTCAAACCTGAAGAAATAGATTAATGGGGTGAAAATCTCTGATTTAAAAATTGCTCTAGCCTTGCTTTTCCTAAACATATTCACTCACCTGCATCTGCTAATAATAGTCCTGGTTTTCCCATCATGCCTTCTTGCTATTCCTACTTCTTATCTCTTATACGTTTGGGTTTTTCATGCAGAAAGATGGGACTGAATGAGCATTAACACCAATGCTGTGGAAAATAATTTTTTCATAAAAAACTCCAAGATTTCATCCAAAACTACTTGAGGAGGTAGGAGAAGGACAAATCTGAGTCTTAGATTACACCCCCTAAAACAGGGACGTTTCTTATTGCCTATAACAGTCTTATTAAAAACCTCAAGTTACCCATGTAACCAAGATTATATCATCAGGTCCTGAGTAAGTTGAAGCATCAGGGTTCATGGTATTTTATTATTTCAAATATACCACTGTATACATATAAAATATATATTTTACAAACATGAAACCCAATAGATAAAATTTAAAAGATGGCTATTCAAATAATGTTTTTTCAACTGTTTGACTTAAAAAATGTCGTAGTAAAAGACATCTCCAAAATACACATTTTCACTTTACATTTTTAATGTATCCTGCTGGCTGCATGTTGCACATCCTGCGATAGCACTTGCACTGAAATCAGCACAATGAAATGTGACGTGTCAGATCAATGAAATGAACAGCACTTCTCCATGTGCAAAATGAAAACTCATACGGAAAGTTTATGCAGAAAGAATTGACAAAACAGATAAATTATATTTTTGGGGGTGTCTTTTTCTACCACTGATAACAAAAGAGTGGCATGGGGCATCAAACAGTAATATACCTTTTTATTTCTTGGTCATTTTTACACCTTGCAATAATCATTATCAGAAAAAAAAAATAGAAAAGATAAATAATTTCTTAGGACAGTAAAGGACTTTGTCTTAATATTTTTCTATTTTTTTTTTTTTCATAGGCATTTTGCATGTTATCTTTATTTGCTGCACTATGGTTTTATTCTCTGGCTAAATAACAAGGGAAAATGTATTCCACGTGTAAACACTGGCTCTGTTTTCATCTGTTAAAATGAAATGGTAATCCATTTAATCTATTAACCACATTTGCTTGCAATTATAAGACATATATTGCATACTTTCTTGCCTTAAAACCACTTCACAATCTGTTACCTTCCATTTTCAGAAATGGAAGTGCTGTAGCTATTCTTACTCTCAGCTTACACAGGATTCCTCAAAATATCACCAGTGACATCACACTTTCAAAGAAAAGATAATGATTTAATAACCTTTTTTAGCTGGATATTGTTGTTGTTTTGATATTTGATATTAAATGTCCTTTTTCCTTGGAACACTAAAAGAACATCACATAAATTACCAAAGCATAGGAGCATGTTGCTGCTTAAGGCCTTGAAAGCTATCCTATACGTTCTGCATACTTGAGAAACAACAAGTAATTAAACGGTTCACTCCTTCAAACTAAGCTAGTCTTTAAAGAAAAATAAATCACAAAACCACAGCCCACTCTCTTGCAGTAGTTTTTTATGCCTGTGCACAAATACAGAACCAAACATTTTTTAAAATAGTCCTTCCTGGAGAAGGCACATTGGGATTTAATATTTGCCCCCAACAACGGGTTCACTTGGCTAAGCATCACTGACCATCAATGTATAAATCGTGCGCTCTTATTCAGAGCCACTGCATTTCCACAATATAAGTGCATGAGACCACATGCTGGTATTCTCCACAAAAGTCACTTGTTATTTAAATCAGAACTACAAACCTGCTCCCTCACCTCCCCCTTTCCAGCCCCTAGAGGGGCATATTCTCATTAACATTCTTAATGTTAATTGGAATTACATGTGCACATCAAGAGGAGAATACACCTCCAGATGCGATATTTGCAAGCTTCATATTAAGCCAGGCTGTGTTGAAATAAAACACATCATTGAACATACAGTCCTATCTTGATATTGAACAGTAATATATGTTTTTATCTACAACACCAGGTTTTACACACAGAGGAAAATGGATTCAGTATGATACAACCATAGCCTCCATTACTGCAGGATCTCTTCTTGCCGTTTCTCACTCATGTGAAAAATCCTACTGCCTACAAGGTACATATAGGCTTATGATCCAGCACATTTTTCTGTAAGGGAAATTAGTTGCAGATCTGAACCGTTTTAAAATGGTGACAAGAGAGCATGACTTAGGCTGACTTGTTCAGAAAAGAAGTTGTACAGTTCAGCACAAAAATAATTTTTCAAAAATTACAGGTTAGTGCCGATATATTCTAACCTCATTAAAATAATGCATTTTTGTAATAAGAATCATCAGTTCTCAAAATCCAATCCTCTCAGAAATAAACCTGCAAAAGTATAAAAAATAATCAACACCAAAAGCACTTTCAAGCACTCTTTTTAAATTCACAATAATTTTACAGTTTTAATTATGTTTACACTAAGTTCCCTACAATTTCTCTTTGCAAAATGTAAATGTAAAGTAGATTAGAAAACAGTGCAATCTGAAATCTGGAAAGCCCAAACAGATTAGTTTAATCTTTACAGAAAATTATTGCTGGAATAATGTGTTCTTTACTGAGATTTTCCACCTCCATGTAACGGGAGTTTTCTGTTGTTATTTTTAAGGAATCCACCCAACAAATCATAAACACCTCCAACAGAAATAGCTAAAAGCTCAGTCCCAGAAGCAAGGGGCAGATTTGACTCGAAAGGCATAAACTGAGGTTTCATTCCTTTGAAGAAACCCTCCTAACATTGTTACAGAAACATTCATTGAAATAATGTCAGATAATACCAGAAATCCTAATAAATAAAACCATATGCTGAAGCATCTCAGCTAGAATTCGCCAAGGCTATAAGACAGATACATACAAGTCAGACAATATCAAGGAAAATGAGTTTGGAGCTGGAGAAAATATTCATTTAGTAATGATCTTTCTTGATGTAATGACATGCTAAGTTTAAGCCCCTGACATCTTGGAAATGCTCTAGTAAAATTTGATTTGCCTGTTCTTCCTTGCTAGTAAAGATGGTCATCAAAACAAGACTTGTTTGGGAATAAGTAATGCAAATGTCACATCTATCTTGCTAACATTAGAGGAATACAGAAGAGATGTATATCAGAATATTTTTAAGAAAGGAACAAACAATTCCCTCCCCACACTAAAATAATATACTGAATGCCAGGTTTCAGGTATGTTGCAGTCACAAATGCATAGAAATGAGAGAGGGAAGAAAAAAAAGAGAAGCCTTTCTAGGTCATCTATTCCATCCATCTGCTGGAGTAAGATCGCTCCCTACAATATACATGCTAGAGTTTTTCTCAGTCTGATTTTAAATGTCTTGTTTCCATCTGTTCAATTTGACCTTACCTATTTCATCTTGGGTAGTTAAAATGGCTGCTGTATAGTGCAATAATTCAGGGCAACATCTAAAAAATAAAAAAATCAGCATGCAAAAGTCCTCTTATCCTTAGTGCAGCTAATTTTGAAGATAATGTTTACCCACAAAAGATCAAACTGGACAAACGATGCCTATAAGACCGTGCCGTCTGCATGCGAAGCGTCATCTTTTACTGTATCATATGGATTAGATCCTGAGCTAATCAGTCAGATTCAGAGCTGAACTGCTTTGGGTCCATCTTACAATGCAAATATTGGGGGGTGGGGAGTGTTCAGCTAAAGTCTTCTGCGGTTAATGAGTCGCCTTTTCCATTCTTATTAACTAAAATACTTTAACCAATTTGGGTTTTTAAACTTAAACAATTATATTAGATATAATCGTTATTTTATTAACATTTTTCTCCAAGGATTTTTCTTTCTGATTATGAGTACTTTGCAATTTCAGACAGTATGATGGATGCTACTCTTCTATGACAAGAATTTTAACAGCCCTTCTTCAGCACTCAATGCACACCCAATTATGCGTCTGAGCTAGTAACCTTGAATTTATGTTGCCATGGCGACAAACTGGTCATGCATTATGGATTATCATTGAAATTCTACACCCCTACCTAGCATAATGAGAGTTGGGGACTTAATCAAATCAGCCATTCTGTGTGACACAAAGTGAAGAACTAGCTCTTATTGTTCAGCCTGGAGAAAGGAAGCAGGCCTGATGGAGTGGCAGCTGCAGTGCCGCAGCCTGATAGATTGCCCTTATATACATTTGTGAATGTATAGACAGATGGTTTTCAATGCCTGGAATTTCTGGCTTAGGAAGCAGCTGTTCGGGTAACCTCTGCCGTCTCACCTTGTTGTCATGGAGCGTTGCACCGAGACTGAGAATGTGGAGGGGGACATTGGCAATCTGACCGAATTTACGTGGCGTGGCACCCCTCTTTCATCCTGGGGCTTCAGGGCTGGGAGAGGGGGGAGCAGTCCCCCCGCCTTTTTTTTTTCCCAGCCTCTCTACCCCCCCGCCTGCACAGAGGGACCGGCAAAATTGTTGTGGTAAATCATTCCTGGGCATTTGATCTGGTTTGCGTCTCCTTTACTATCTTGAAATCATGATGTGACGTACTATTCGTAGGCAGTTTGGGTAAAGACACCCAGGTTTCAGATCGCCGTACCGTGTTTTGATGGTGTTTGAGAGAGAGCACCGGCTTCACTAAGGTCAGAGCTGAGGAAGGTTCAATGCCAGAACAAAAATCAAACCAAATCAATATGAAAAATCAACGACCATTACATACTTCTTACCTGCCACACTCCTTTTCTGCTGTATCACTGAAATGTCTCTCTCTAGTCTGAGATACTGTAGGAGGCTACAGGAACTGCTGGGAACTCATTAACTTCTTTTTAAAATAAAATAGTAGTAACACTGTAGCCATTTCTAGAAGAATTGGGCCCTAATAGACATTTATAAAGCTTAAATCTGTTTAGTGCAAGCACCTGAGTATTTTGTTCTACAACAAAAGGAAGCTGATCTATGTAGTATTGCTCATTTGTTTTTATGGTTATTTTTAATTATTATAGCTGTAATGGCATTATTTTTCTCCACTTAGTTCTCCATCCCTCAAAGCTTTAGAAGCTTTAAAGATTCAAGGCTTCTGATTCTTCATAAACATACATCTATTAAAAAATCCTTCCTTTTCCAAAATCTTGATTAGCCAATTATTCCACATCACCCTTATATTTTGGAAGTCTAGATGTTACTGCAATATAGTCTATTTCCTTATTCATACGTATACTGTGACCATCACCATGGTTTCTGCATAGGGAGCGCTACGTGTCTGTCAGCCTTGCCATTACAGATTCACTAGACCTGTGATTTCAAAGCATGCAACGTTCTCCCAGAATAAAACCTGATATGACAATAAGGTTTCAAAGAAATACTTTATTTTAGATCTAACTAACTGCTTCTTTAACACTACTTTTCTTTCTGTGTTTTGATGTATAAAGTGTATAGTATGTGTATGTTATGAGATTTAATTTTCAACACATGCGCAGAAAGTGAATATTTCAGTAGGCTTTTAAAACAAATTAATATACAGGTTGTCCAGGAGCCTCGAGTAATCACCCTTTATCTATCCATCTATCTGTCTATCTATCTGTCTATCTACCCATTCAACTGTCTGTATAAGTAAAAACAGTGCCTCATCTTCTGTGCAGCTTTTTACCTCAAAAAGAGCCACGGCTGTCCTGTATTGACCCATGAGATTGCAGTAGCTCCCTATGAGATGTTGCAGTCTATCCACAAATGATTTGTGAACTGAAATGTCCCAGGAGAGCCTGGGCATGAGAGACTGCACCTACTCGGGGCCTGATTCTGCAAGCCCTCTTCCAGCTGGAGTCAAGGAAGTTGCTCATGTCCTCCCTTGGGGATTTATTCTCCCCAGTAAAGATCCTGTCATGCCAATAAACCTGTCTTTTAAGTACACCCCAATCTTGGCAGTGTAGCGGATTTCAATTACTGTTTGGTTATCAAAGTATCCCAGGGAACTTTCAGAATTTCTGAAATTCAAATATGTTTTTTTTAAAGAAAAAATACTTCCTAAAAATGATTCATTCACACAAAACTGTCTTTGGCAAAACGGACTGTTTGACTTAGAGTAAGGAAGAAAATTCAGAGCTAGGGAGTGATGGGATAAATAAATAGACTGATATCATTGTAACCTTTTTCAATGAAAGAATAAATGAACCTTTTTCAACTTTAATTTACAGTGTCTGAAATTTCCTTGTGTTTATAAATTTAAGCCAAACCCTTAAATCTGATGTTAATATCAACTTTACATGACTTAAATTAAATTTTTTATGGTTGAATAGCTTTTATTGTGTGGGCATTTTGGAAAAGGATGTTACAGTTGGGTCTAGCGGAGTGAGCCAACAAAAATAATACTGCATGTTTTAAATTAAAACCTATAGTGAAAAATAAGAAATAAAAGAGTACTAACATGGGTACAGGGAACTAAGTATGACCTTCTGTTTAAAATCATTTCACAATAAAGAAGATTTTCAGAACTTTTTTCTCATTAAGTGTTTAAAGAAATCATTTTTAATATGGTAGGCTAACTTCAGAAACAATGTAACAGGATGGTAAGGAAAATGACATTAGGCTAAGAGTAAATACATGGGCCCAGTACTTGATTTATGATCAAATTGTATACCTCAAGGAATAAAAAAGTGTATGCAATACCATTCCTAATATTAACAGCAAGGAAAGAACTAAATTTAGAGCCTATCTTTGCAACCTTTATTGAGGTTAAGTATAAGTTTTTCAAGGAAATACTTCTGTTGATCTCAGTAAAATTATTATCAGGAGCAAAGTTTTCCTTAGCATAACTTATGCTCCCAGAAAGTATTTAAAGTTTCTGACATATAACATTGTCATTAGCAGGAAAAGCTGAAGAACACACTTAAGAATTATTGTCGCTTTATTTTTTTGCTAACTTGTGGCAGGCATTATTAACAAACTGTAGCTGGAAATAAGCTATAAACATTTCCTTGGAAACTTTAACACTGTCACCTTTAAAATACTATCTCTTGACCTTTTTAATCAAAGAATTATCCAGTCTTCATTGAGTCTTGCCTCTGCAATAATCAAGGATTAACTATTTGCTTGATAAAACAACTTTAAATTGACCATTTTGTGAGTTGCAGACTGCATAATTTTTCTCTTGGAAGTTATGAAAAGGAGACAGATCTGTAAATTTTAGTTTACTAGTTTTATTTTTTCCCCCCATGTTATTCATGTGCTTTCTTGCAGGGGTAAGAAAATCCATATAAATGTATACTGGGGAGAATTTTGCAATCATTTTACAGTCTTCCTCCTGCTGTTGTTTGGACCACCAGTTTTGTATGGACCACCTGTAGCTGTGTGGCCGCAGACTGGGAAATCTCGCTGGTGCGTGAGTGTGGTGGTTACAGTTCACCTCTGCACAGCCTGATCTCCTTGACTGTGGGTCTTCATCCAGGACAAGGAGGCAAAAGATAGGATATACCTCTTGTCTAGCTCCTGCCTACTTCAGTGAGGTGACAGCCAAACTGTTTGCATTCTAGGGACTCAAAATATAACATTAAATTCTTAAACTTTGCAGGTTTTTGAAGAAATATGGGGGGAAAGCTGCATTTTACTCATTTTGGAACACGGAGATCTGAGCTGGAGAGCTGTGTAGGGTCATACAGGATACAGGATACAGATAGTCTTGGAATTTCAGGGTTTGAGCAAAATACTGTTTCCATTTCTGAGAGGCCGTGACAGTTAGTGTACTAGTAATTGCAGGTTTGCTTAAAGACACTACCTCAGCCTTAGAATGCAAGCCCTCTGTTTTGTTTAAATTCACCAATTTTGTCACAACCAGTGGAGCCAGATGACATGTTTCCCTTCACTGTGAAATGCATTTAATCACAATAATCGAATGCCTGTGAGGCGAGAACATTTTTATAATCCATTGTACCAGCTTGTTCACTTCCAGGATCTGACTGGTGTGTTCACAAAATTTGTTTGCTGTCACACTGAGATGTTTCATTTCTAACTGGAGTTCAGCTGATGAGAAACATCAGAGTTTATAATTACCGTGACAGCAGGACTCTCACAAAAATATAATTAAAATTGTCTTCTTTTATGCATGCATGTGTGCAAGACATTTAGGATGGTCACCTGAAAATCCCACCCTCCCCAAGACTTTTAAGGGTAATTTAAAAGCTAAGTATTTACTGGTGTCATTCAAAGTGCTGCTAAGAGTATCTCCTATTGCATTTTACTTGGATATTTGCTCAAAGTTGCATACACTTAGTGTCCTGAAGGTGCCAAGAAGTCTAACTGGCCCTGACCAGCCTCTCTCCACCCTGCCTGTGGGCCCAGGACCCCTTTTCAGCCAACCTCGGGGCTGCCCGTCCCTGCCCCAGCAACATCTCCTCGGCCCTGCTGTGCCCCTCAGCTCAACATTTACAGCTGTACAGAAAATTAAAACTTCTTTTTTTAAGCTTAACAGAATCCTTTAATATCTATCTGAAGTTCTATGTTGCATATTTACTCACTGTTAGTTTATATAGTGGTATGGCAAATGGAGACACGTGAAATTGTGCATAGACATCATTTACCCATTTGGGCATCCTGTGCATGAACGTTTGTGTACACACGTCTCACTAATACACACGAAAGCTCTTTTGGACAATTTTCTTCCTCTGTGAATACTTGAACTTGTGTTTTATATAAATATTTGGGAGTTTTGTTCTTATTTTAAGTCAGTGATGTGCTTAAGGTACAACTGTATTTATGTAGTTACATACACAGTAATCTGCTCCAATAAAAGCAAGTGGACAGGGAAATAACATAAAGAAGGGGATACTGTTCTATGGTATAGCCCTGCCTGAGCACTGGGCTTGTGTCATGGGTGGATGCCCCTGCTTCCACCAGGCGGTCCTGGCTAATGGTGCTGGCTCAGCTCCAGCCGCCTCCACCAATTTACACCCACTCAGCTTTTGATCCCGAAGGTCAACAGCTGATTTTCAGAGAAAAATATCAGATAGGAGCTACAGTGTTTGCAGCTTAGCAGACAACTTCCAGAGGCAAGAGGCGGATCTTTGTAAAAAGTAAAAAGGAAGAAGTGATTTTTTGGGAGTCAATTTGTGGCACACGAGTTTTCTGATACTAGAGTACGTATGACCACTCAGAATGCGCACGGAACAGACGGTATATCCAGACAAGCTGCTGCAGATTTAATGATGCTAATTGGGGTAGCTCAAAGTCCCAATGATGCTGTGGAAAAGAGGCAGCCTGGGATGGTCATTTAATCTGGAAACAGCTTTAAAAACTGGAAGACATGTGTCCCCGAGGACAGACTCTGCCAGACAAACCGCCTGGGCTCTGCAGCCCTCTCTGAGTCAGGGTTATTCTTTTGCTTTAAAACTTGTGAAAGGAAGGCAGGCAGGACAAGCCCGGGGACAGTCTGAGACAAATGCTTTACAATGAGATACAGTGAAGGCAGAAGAACAATATAAGCAACTCTACTTTTTACTTTAAGTTCCTCATTTAACATTAGGAAAGTTAGACACACAATTACTTGACTGCGGTTCTTTATTTAGCAACTCTCATTATGTTATGTAGTCATTTGATAGGAGACACCTATTTCAATTATCATCAAAACTTTCATTCTTAGGAAAACTTTCTTCCCATGAAAAAAGAAGAAACTTTCAAAATCACTTCTAACTATGCACAGATACAGTCTGTCCAGTTCTAGCACCAGTACGTACCACTGTGTAGTTCTCTGGCATACAAGCGCACTTGGATAAATACATTGACACTGCTAAGATGCAGTGTGTACCAGAGACCCCTTGGCACACTAATGACAAATAAAGCTGAGTGGCATTAAACATGTCACTCCTACCAGAGCTCCGCGTGTGACACCCGTACACATTTCTTTTCACACTACATTATTAGCCCTTCTTCCCTGGCAAAGCCTCTCCCAAACAGATGTTAACTCAAACGGTAAGATACTTTCATATCTCTGCAAAGTGTAAAGTAAGCATTAAGAAAATGAAAATAATGTAGACTGTAGGATCAGAATTACATGGTAGACTAGATTTTAAACATCAGATTTATACAAAAGCATTATTGTTTCATGTGAATAGGCAACTAAATACAGTGATGCAATGAATGGACAAATGTAGATACTGGACTTCTTTTATAGACTATCACTCCTACCTTACCATATATGCAATGTGATACAATAAAAGCTTTCATTTCGTATACAATGACAGGACTTAAATAAGCAGGCCAGTTTTTCTTAGACAACTATCACCAAGATAAAGTTTGGAAACAGATACACAGAGCTTTTCTTGGGGAAATAAAACAAAGAAGGTTTGGGAGAAGATCTGAGAGAGATGATTTTTCATTTTCTGAGTAAAACAAATGAAAATTTCTTTCAGATATAAACAAATTAACCATCTCTTCTTTCCAAGCATTGGCCTAGTTACACAATTAAATCTTTCAGAAAGTTAGTAAAGATGATCCTTTGTAGTGAGAAGGAGGAATTCCTGGTGTTGCAGCGTTCAGAAACTGGCTGAGCTGTTTTAGGGAGGCAGGAATCACCCTGAAGAACTGGATGATGGGCAATCCTCTATTTACAGACAGTGGGAGAATAGAACAAGGACTCAATTGTTCTCGTATTCTGGCTACAAAACACAACTCTAGATAATCTGGGAAAAGGCTCCTGAGTGCTAAAAGAGGATGTAGCCAAAACCTCTTACCCAATACGCTGGGCGGCTCTATGAAGTATGTGGAATACTTAATGAAGAGTAGACACAAGATCCAAACACTCACATAACACAAGAGAGAAAGGAGACTGCAGATTTCACCCCCAACTTACAAGTTAGTGCAAGGGCTGGCCCAGCAAAACAATGGAGTTGCATATACAAGATTCATCACAGTGAAACCAGTAAGTTAAAAATCTGGATTCAGATTTTACTCTCCTCTATATGAATAATGTGCAGAAAGTCTGTTCAGAGCAACTCCCCATATTAGAAATATTCAAACTAGTTGGAACCTACATCAATGTCCTATTTAAACTCTTTAGGTTCGCTGTTTTTGAAGGTATGGTAGTCCATAGGAATACATAGTCCCTTCAACAGGGCTATGAAATGCAACTTGCTGTTGTATAAACCTACAGAGCAAGTCCAACACTGCTGAAAATGCCTCAAATTTCCTGCAGGACCACAGTGCATGACTACCACGAGCATGTGGGCTACTGAATGCAACACAAGTGATAAAGAGCATGTGCACAACCATCGCATTGAAAATCCACAGAAATTTTAGGACTTTTCAACAAGAATAAGACTACTACATGAGAGGAAAGCCTGGCTGTAATTCTTCAAGATTTACCCAGTGTACATCTCTGGGGGAGAAAAGAGGCACTTGTCCACAAAAAAAAAAGCAGCAGTCAAGCAACAGTCTTACTTCTCTAGCCATTAAGTCAGTCAGCTTTTGTGGGTGAAGTGAAAAAGCATCAAATATTCAAACATTTTATGTTTTTTCATAGTAATTGTAGTAAAATAAAGAACCCATAAAAGGAAGGAGAGAAGATTGAGAAACGTCATGCTAACCTTTCTTGCAAACAAGTTGCCTGTGACTTGGCCCACCCATGGTGCCTGTGCCTGGGTGGTGGGTACGGGTCTGCTTCATCAACAGCAAGAGCCCAAGTGCAGGGATGCTGGAGCACAGTGTGCGTAAGTCTGGCCCGGAGGAGTGCCCACAGGGAGGAAGGGCTGACTCAGACCTCACTATCCGAAGTTTTAAGCTGCTTTTCCTAACTTCTAGGTGGAGTAGTATTTATATTTCACAACAGTTGTGTACCCTACATAAATAAAACTCTCTGTTTCACACCCGGTTGTCCCCTGGGACAGGGGAGGAACCACAGGCTTTGGTGGAAGCACCTTGTGGCAGGTTTAGGCCAGGACTCTATAAAAAAGATAAGCAGACAATACCTCCAGGAGCTATCTTTGTTCTTCCAAGGAAAAAGGCACATGTTTATATGCCATAGTCTCTTCCTGAGTTCATTTTTTAAAAATAAGCATCAGAACCCTGGGATTTCTTGTTTCCTTCCAAATATGAAATGTAGTACATAAAAAAACACAGGTCCTTAAACAATGCATTTTGTTTGCACACTTCAGTTAATTGCTACTTATCCTGTCCTGTGAGGGAAAATCTCATTTTACAGCCTCTTTCCACAGTGTTTAACTTTGATATAAATATGTGCAGTCCTCATGTTAGGGTTTTTTTCCCTTAACCAGAAACAGTTGGCTGGAGCATAACTTCAATTGATTTTTTTAAAGACATAATATAACATTATGTGCTATTACACACTAAAAAAGTTGGTTTGTGCCTCCCGCCTTATGTTCTTTAGATCAGGACCATCTTATTGCCTTAGTGAGTCTATCTCACTGTGTGACCTGTTTAGCTGTAATCATACCTCGGAGTCTTTGATTACAGTAAAAGCTGATGCCATGGTGAAATTCCCTTTACATTGTGAGACCTGTTGAAATGATGCAATGTCCTTCTTATCTGAAGTGCATTACCTCAGTGTGTCTGTGAAGCAGCATCATTAGATCTGCATGAGTTCATCCTTAAAAAGGATTTTAAAATATTCCCTGTTCTGAGGATGGGGGGAAAAACACTGCTAATAGCAATTCGCATTTTATTGAGGGGTTATGACATTTTTGTACCTATTTTTGTTTTCCTTTCATTTAGGGTATTTAACAGTTGAGAGTAAAACTGGTGGTGGTGCAAAGGATGGACAGAGATTTTTGGTGTACACTACTGTTTTTCTGCAAAAAGTTCTTCAAAATTCTCTGTACAAAAAGGGAAT
>NW_009636343.1:5786-20540 GCF_000690535.1 Cariama cristata | reverse complement strand
GTCCCAGTCTGAACCCAACATACTTCTTTGCAAAATTGGTATCAAATGGTTAAAGGAGACACGGTCCATCTACTACCCAGACCTAGCAGGGGCATTTCTATCTAATACCATAAATAAAAGCAGCAATAATTAAAACCCAAATATCTCCTTACTTTCAGGTTAATATAGAAAATAAAAACAGATTTTGGAAACAGCTGTTGTGACAGTTTTCCCATAAATTTTAGCAAGTCTGACCCAAGCCAATTAGCGGGAGTGGGAAGGAGGAGCCGGGGGCTTTCGCGGGACACCCGGTCCCTCCGCCACCGCGCTCGTCAGGCGTTTCTGCATTGTTATTTTTCTTTATGTTAATTTTGTAGAAAACCTGGAACGTGTCATTATTTTAAATAGATTTCTTCCTGAAATTTATTTTCTATATTAAAGAGAAAGGAAGAGACGGTTCACAAAACGCTGATGGTGGCGGATGGAGGAATGAGCACGTCAGGGGCCGCGGCAGGAGAGGAAAGCGGGACCGGGGTCCGTGCAATACTTACGATGCCGTCCCTGTCTGGTGACCCTCTGCAGAGAACAGAAAGAAACGCAGCCGTGTTAGCTCCCAAACCGCACCAGCCCCCCACTAACTTGGGGAAATGGTTTTCTTAACAAATCCACAGCAGCAATGGTTTTAATTATGAAATCGTCAGCAAATCTGAATTACCTGCCATGTGCTCCTCGTGAAGCCCACACAACGGTCTCTGTACCATTGCTCTCGTGTTATCAGATGACAAGTTTTATATTTGCTAGTAAATAAAGTGCTCCTGCTGATGACCGCGCTCTCCCGGCTGAGGAGCTGGGCTGGCTCCCCCCTGCACCCATCCCACGGCCCCAGCCCTACCCTGGGTGTACGTTCTCTTGCAGAAGACAAGAAAAATTACATATAGAGCAATTTAGAGTTTTTTCTTCAGCCAGAAGCACACTCCCTTCTCTTCTGAAGGGATTTGAAAATTGATGAGACTCCTCAGGGATCCTAATCCCCAACCGCTTATGGGATTTAGACCTCGGTCACAGCAAGCGGTGTGGCAGGCTCAGCAGCCGCATTTAAACGCTGTCTAAGGATGCTAAGTTATTTAGTGAAAAGACAAATACGTTTATGAACCCAGACGGGCTCCTCCACCTCCCACACGCTCCTGAGCTTTATGCCTCGCCAGAGTTTTGCCAGCAATTAACGTCTGACTCGGAGCATCACGGAAACCCCGCAGGGAGCTGCTGCCCGTCCGGCTCTGGTTTAACGGAGAATAACGCCTTTTGTTGAACTTCTCCGATTCGTACCTGTCTGCCTCCCATCTCTCTTCTCTCGTGTTTCATCTCTTTGCACTAAGATCTCTGAAATTCTTCGGAAGTAGCAGAGATTCCCTCTGCTTCTGTATTTCCCCCAAGCTGCACGAGCCCCGGCGCAGGGGGTGTCACCTCCTGCTCTCATCCCGGCCAGAATGGCTGCGGAGACGCTCGACCGGCGGAGGGAAGGGGTGGTGGGTCCTTCGCCACCGTGCCACAGCCGCGGCACATACTACAGCTCCCCAGCACCCAGGCAGCAGCATCGGAGACCCCAGACCGCGGTGCCCACCACCAGGTCCCGGGGCCACGGTGGCCCAGCTGTGGCAGGGGGGGGCGAGAGGGAGGGTCTGTCCGAACCCACCGCTCCTCCTCCCGGCCCCGCACCTCTCGCCGGCAGAGGATTTGAAGAGCGCTCAAAGCCGTTTGAGGCGATGACCGTGACGTGACCCCGCGACGTGCTAATCACTGCCATTTGCTAATTGCAGCGTCTCCCTCACAGTGGCCTTTCTGCAAGCTCATTACCGTCACGAACGCCCTAGGATTCGTTATCTCTGTGTGCCACCAGCTTCCCCAGCCATGCAAGTGAGCATGGGAATCACCGTGCTGGCTAAAGGCAGGACCTAGACCTGGCTCCATCGATTTTTCTGTGAGCAGAAGAGGAAGATGCAAAGCAGCCTGTTTCCTGCCCGTCCTTCTGATAAATTATAAATGAAGCCACACACGGCTGGAGCTCACGGCTGTCCTTCCCAGCCTGCCTGGCCTGTGGATGGACAGCCATCATTCCTGGTGACAAGTCCCCCTCTGCCAGCGGGCCAACAGCTCGGTGCTGCACGGCCCTCTTTCGGGATGTGCTCCATGTCCCCCCATATTTTTGGGCCCCCCTTTTGCAGTGGGCAAAGCCCTGCAGGCCCCGATGCAGCCGGGCTCACCACGGCCCCGGGAGCGTGGCCAGAGCTGCAACGGCTGTCCCTTTGCACGGGAAACCTCACCAACCACCGCCGAGATATAAAATAGCTCAAGAAAACAAATCCAAGCAAAATAAAAGAAAAAACCCGTCGTGTTTCTGCTGTGCCAGATATTAAGTACCTGGATGATGCCAGAGGTGCGGGGTTCCCCCTGCCTTTCCCCCGCTCCATCCCCAGCGGACAGGTTGCACAGGCTCCTTTGGGACATCTACCCCAAAGCCACATCAGGGGCGGCCGAGAGCCCTCCCCGGGCTGGGCTCAGCACTCTGTCAGCGGTTCTGCACCAACGCACAGCCAGATGTGGGGAGAAACCCCCCCGCCAGATGTTTTCCCAGGAGGCAAAAGCCGAAGGAGCGTGCATCCCGTGCACCCTCGCCGTCCGACCGCACAGCTCTCCACGCCACCAACCGCCCCGCTGCCTGCGCGGGCATCTGTTTAAATTGAATCTTGAAAAAGATCTCGGCAGACAGGCAAATCAGTAGTTTGGGCAGAGATTAATCTGCTGAAACCCTCAGAGGAGTAATTTTCTTCTGATCACCGCTATCTGTCACTGTAAATTGCGAACACGTGGAGAGCCAGCTTTATTATCTCTGCAGCACCACCGAGAAAATACCTTATTTGTTGGCCACTGGATGTACAAGGGGAAACAGCTTCAAGGTATTTGTTATTACAAGAGACAATCCAAGGATGACAAACGCCTGTGACGCACCGGCCTCCGTCCTGTCCTGGCACACTGGCATCACCTTCTCCCCAGTATCACGATATATTCATGTGGTTTATATCTCATTGACTTACGTGGAATCAGTATCCTTTTCTTTCTTGCGTATACCAAAGGCCTTCCTTGTACGTTTTTTCAATCCTGTGGACAGAAGGAATATAAACAAGAAAGTAATATTAGTATTACGCTTCAAACAACTCTTCCAAAAGGTCCCTTATTCCCTTGTCAGCTGCAGTCCATAAATAAGGTTAAAAAAGAAAGACCCAAACCCAAGAAGTTGCCAGCAGGACTTTGCGGGTAGCGTGTACATTTGCTCGTGCCTCTTATTTGTTCACTTAACACTTATTAACTTGATCTCAACATGTGTGACTACATATTTCACAGTTAATGTTTCTAAGCTCACTGTCTTAATTATACACTCCTTCGCCATGCTGCGCGCGGGTACTGATGCACGGCGGGGAAACCCCTCTCTGTTGGAAAAAAACCAGTTTAAACCCTGAGGTTGGTGATCTTCTGCATTGATTCTCAGCCTGCGCAGGGCTTAAAACGATGCCTGGTACCAAGGATGCTGGAGCTGGCCAGGAAGGCCCGCAGCCCATCGGGGCAGTGGCCACCGCCACACCGCTTCTAAAAACAGATGGAGGAGAGTGGGCTTCTGCGAGTCTCTCCCCCTTTTCCAGCCTGAGAGCTATCCAGGAGAAGGTGCAGACCAGGCTCATCGCCACAAACCAGGGTTGCCACAACCGGGAGACAGCTCACACAACGTGCACCGTACCAAAAGCACACAGCTATATTTGTGCTAAAACCTGCTTTCTTAAAAAGTACTGTCTAGGAGTCAATGAAAACAACCTCAAGCTTCTACCTCAATTGCTGTGCTGAAAGAGCCACATGTCCTGTAGCTCCCCTGAAACGGGCTCTGGACACCCCAGGAACACGGGAGCGCTTGTCCTGGGAGCTGTGTGCCCCAGAACGGCTCATTTGATTGACATTTGTTGGAGAGATTGGGTTTCTTTGGTCTGCCTCCTGCTTTGAACATGCCCTTGAATTGAAACTATTTTCCATTTCCCCAGGAACATCGTACTCTTCTGGGCATTGACCGAAACAAGCAACAAGCACTACAAACACTGTCTTTCTGCACACATCAGAAAACGCTGGATTTAAATATTATCGAAATACAGGGGGGTGCTTCAGGGTCTCAATAGCCCATGGTCAGGCAGTTTTTGGGCCAACACTAGGACCAAGCCAGCCAGGGTAGGACCAGGAGAGGCTCCAGGAGGTCTCCTTGGTGTTGCTCATGGAGCTTTGGGTTGGACATTTCCCCCGTGAAATGGGAAGCAAAGGGACTGCTCTTGGAAAAAAAAAAAAAAGTCGTCACACCCAATGCACTTCCCTCCTCTGCCCAAAGCAAGCATTACGTGGCCAGGGATGAAGGAATCCCTTATGGGATCCATACAGCCCCAGCCCTATGGGATCCATACAGCCCCAGCTGCTAAGGGCAGCACAAGCAGCTGGGAGCAATGCTGGACCCTGTGGGTCCATCCTGTGACCTTGCGTGGCCGGCTTTGTTTTCGCTACATTTTGCCTTCCAGCTTTCCTACAATTTCTTCAAGACTCAAGCAAGTTATTAATAACTGCGAGAGGTTTCCGTTAAGCTCACCCCCTAGAATAACTTCATCCTCCAAACTCAAAGTAGAACGAGGAGGGCCGAAAACCCCAGAAATGAGTTGTTTAGTCTTCTCTGAAGAAGTACCCGATTTGGCTAAATTTTGTAACGAAGCCTTCTGCTCAGTTATATAATAGGCCCACCATCTGCTTAAAATGGGAATGATTGAGGGGAAAAAGGGATGTTTAAGAAAGGCAGAACAGAAATGAAAGCCTCCTTGGGAGACGGCTATCAAGAGGGGCTCCCCTGCCAAAGTACACCCCTCACACCGGGGCCAGGCAGTGACACCAGAGACGTCCACGGCTCAGTGGGGGACAGGGCAGTGATTTTCCAGGATAGCTCTGCTTTTGGGTGGCTGCAGCTCAGAAAAGCTCATGATCAACCCCAGCCCAGAGAGGTGTTAAAAATACCCAGGCTGATGGTGCAGGGACAGAGCTGAGGGTTGTGCACAGAAGGGCACTGCACCCTCTGGCCCTCAAGTGTCACTTCAGTTGGTTTTAAGGAGCTGAAGCATCATAAAACCTGTCCTGGCAAGAGTCATCCTCATTAAAAAATAATAAGACCTTGTCCACAGAGGGAATGCTACTTGGAGACATGATGGGTTCAGGGGAACCTCACAGGACAAGGCAGATCTACTGTTGGGAGCGGAAAGGTGATGGTAAGTGGGAGAGAAAGCAGAGAAGAGGCAGCGGGGCGGCAGAAAGAAGGGCAGGAAAGAAGAAAATGGAGCATATCCATGTGGGGCATCGAGGGATGGCTCAGAGCAGGGACGAGCCGAAATCACCACTTGGGTGATGCTCTCTAAAGCAGCACCGAGCATGGAGATCAAACCCCACCTCTCCCCACCAAGGAGCTCCGGGTACTGGATCCAGACTGCTCTCCGGTGGGAAGACCCGGAGAGCTGCATTGCCCTGCAACAGCAGTGCTGGGTGACACCAGCACGAAGGGCTGTACCTGTCACCCGAAGATACAGCCCACTCCTTCAGCTGTCCCCACTCTCTCCAGGGGCACCCCGGCAAGACCCCCAGCTTCTCCTCGCCCCTCCAGACCCATCCCCTTGCATGTCTCCGTCCGGGACTGGACGCCTGCTTGCTGCTGAGCCTGGGAAGGATTTCCTAAAGCCCCGAGGCACCCCACCTCGCTGCACAGGTCATACGGTCCACGCTGGGACCCATCCTAACTCTGCCTTAGCAGTGCCACAGCCTTCGGCCACCAAAATCCCATCAGCTACAGGGCTACCAGAGGTGTCAGAAAACTGGGGATGAGGTCCCAGGCCACCGTAAGTACCAGTGATAAAGACGGGTATGATGTGGTACCCGGCCAACGCCGGCATCAGAGGAGAAGGATTTACATCCCTGCAGCTGTGGCCTTCCTAGCCCTCTTCCCCATCCATTCACCCTGGGGACTTCCTACCTTATGAGAATCCTAATAATTCACATGGAAACGTTAATGCACTTAAGGATACAACATGAAGAGCTATAGAAGTCCTTACCTACATTCCCGGAGCCTTTTCCCTTTTATCACCTCCAAAACACAGGGGAGGACCCACCTCTGCAGGCTGCCCAGCGCCGCGGGGCAGGCAGCACATCTCTGTTTTAATCTCAGCTTAAAACTGCGGTTTGAGTTGGACAAAGGCCAGGACAAAGCTCCAGCTTTACTACCGATTTCATAGCACCGGAGAAGCGAGGCAGGGGCGAATTCTGCCGTCCCACTGGCAGCTACTGCATCCCTCACCTCTCTTTTAAAGGTTAACAGCTGATCTCATTCTGCGCAGTTACGACGGGGCTGAAGCAGAGGTGGGCTGTCCCCGGTCTCCAAGGGGGAGCAGCACCAAATACCGCACCCGCGTGTCCTGCCCAAGGACCTCCTTCTGGAGGGGAGAGTACACTAAAGTGTTCGCAGACGGACAAATTTGACATCTCTGCTGCATCCTGCGGCAGGTTTTCCTCAACGAGCCTCACGCACGACAGCCCAGAGTCATTCCTGTGCCACTACCCGCCTGGACGCCAGAATGCCTAAAACCACATCAACGGCCACAAACCCAGCCTTGCCCGCAGAGGCCGAACGCTGGGAAAGCCACCGGTCCCTCCAAGGTACCACAGCTTCACATGCTGCAATTATCCTCATCAAGGCAAAGGCCTTCAAACGCTCTTACTCAAAGCCTGAGAGTAGCCACAAGCCAAGGCTGAACTAACCGTTGTGTGCCGGGGGTCTCATTTCAAACAAATGTCTCTCTGAATCAGGGGACACTATTCACCTTTTATTTACTATTATCCTTTTTTTTGTTGATATACCTAAGAATTGGCATGTGAGAAGTCAGAATTAGTATTTAACACTATGAAGCTTTTTGTATTTTATTCTTAAGAACTACCATTTTTTGTTGATATACCTAAGAATTGGCATATGAGAAGTCGGAATTAGTATTTAACACTATGAAGCTTTTCGTATTTTATTCTTAAGAACTACCTCCATCTTATTTTCTACACCACAGACTTAACACCTCTAGAAGAAAAATAGCCCTGTTCTCCCAAACGCAGTCCCTCGCCCTCCGTCCCCCGGCCGTGGGGGCAGCTGCTGATTCTGGACCCCCAAATATCGAGGCGGGTCCCTGGAGGAAGAGCTACTCGGGAGGATGGGCCTCATAAAAGCAACGCACTTCTCAAACAGGAGAGACATCAGTGAGAATATCTTTGCCTTAAACAATCTTTTGCAATCACTAAAGAAAGAAAAATGACTGAAATTAGTTCCACTTAGCCTGTGCATGAAGATAAACATTATCTATGGCCATGCCAGAGACTCAAGACCAAAGTACCTGTGGAGAGGGGGGAAAGAAGGAAGAAGGGGAACAAAACAGGGGAGAAATGAAAAATAATCACTATTTGGTTTGTTTTTTCTTTGTTTCGGTTGTGTGGATTTTTTTTTTCTTTCTTTTTTTGCACATAGCTTGGAGCTGGATTTGAGCAACCTGCTTTCCCCACTGCACACAAACCTGCGCACTCGTACCGAGTTACTTCGCTGGGTCCAAAGACACGGAAACCTGCGGCAGTTTCACGGCCAAAGGACTTTGTATTTTGTTATGGCCTGCTTTGCTAAAGAAATAACAATCCTCCCTTTGCTCAGAAAGACGAAACCAAAGGCAAGACAAAACTACTGAAATCCTCTGAGTCATATCCAGAGCAAAAAGTCAAGTGGTAAATTAAAGTTTCAGAAGTGAAGGTGTAACCACATCAAGTCCCAAATAAAGAGCCCAAACATCAGCATCTCCAACACTCTCCGCAAGTCAGGCCAGAAGCTGCCCCTGCTCTGGCAGAGCAGCAGCCCTCACTCCCTCGGGCCCATGCTGTGCCCTGACACATTTTACGTGAAAATGGGCACGTTTGGTCCATTGTGAAACCAGGGATTCTCGACTACTTCATCCTCGGTAGCAGAAAAGTCAAGTCTCGGAAACTACACTGCTTCAGTCTACGTTATTTTTTCTTTTGCCCACTTTATGTGTAATTAAATTAATATACATCTTCATAACATCTAAAATGCTTTACCTAGACCAACCTTTGCATTAAAGCTCATTACCAGCCTTTCAGCAGGCTTAATAAGGCAGCAAGGAACTGAGCGCTCCGCACGCTGCCTTGATACAGTCATTAATATTTTAACTGCCTTCATTTACAAGTCTAATCGCAGACGTTACTCCAGAGAAGAGCATACAGACCATCAGTCAGCGGCAGTTGGGCAGCGACGGCACCGTTGGTGTCAGCAGCCCAAAGGGCTCGTTCTGCTGACCATGGACAAGGGTTGCAGCACGAATCCTTCAAGATGAGGTCTTCTGCTCTGCTGCCCTGCCTGCCGTGGTGTCCCTCCAGGCACCAGGCTCTAGCCACAAACCCATCACCGTTAGGTGATGGACATGGTTTAGGGGTGGACTTGGCCATGCTAGGTGTACCGTTGGACTCAATGATCTTAAAGGTCCTTTCCAACCTAAGCAATTCTATGACTAAAGGTCACCACAGGTAATTAATAACACACCATTGCCTCCACTGTTACCTGCTTTCTTTCCTAATTTAAAGCGGTGCGTTTCAGCTACCACGGTAGACAGAGTTTTAGTAAAGATTCATTTTTTAACCAGCAGCATTTGCATTTCCCAGCCCCAGCGGTCTCCGGCCCAGGTGAGGCTGCGGGCTTCGCCAGGCTCCCGGTATTGCAAATAGCTTTGCATTGCCTCTGCTCTGGTCTCCCCCTCTTTTCCCCCCTCGTCCAGGGTATTTATTTCTGGCATCAGCCTCCCACCCTCTGTGCAAAGTGACATAAATAATGCATCCCAGGTCTTTTCACTGAAAGTTTGTCTTCTCAGTCAATAAATTACCCTTTCTATCCCCTTGAGGAAATAATTTTTGAAACCACCACTATTTCAAGTTGACTGTTCAGTTTTTCCTCTCAATTCTCAAGGTTTCCTTTTCCTAGAAGGAAAAAAAAAAACCAAACACAGACAATTTTATACTTTCTGAGAACACACTCTCCAGCTCCCTGTCCCCAGCAAGTGCTCTGCTTCACCCATCTTCCCCAGCCTCGGCTGCAGGTCCACCCCGCTCAAGCACTTTGCTCCACCAGCCAAGATGTCCCATCCTTCACAGCACAGGGACATCCTCCAGGGCCACAGCTCCCACAAAACACACAATGAACATACTCTGACCAATTAAAAACAAAAAAAAAAAAAAAAAAAAACATTTCTTACAGCTCAGCTCCTCTTGTATCAAAAAAATACAAAATAACCCAGAACTTCTTTCCAAAGAGGAATCTGTCCTGAGGCCAGATCAGAAGATTTTGCTTCAAATTAACTACGATAACTCCATGTTCACACTTGGATGAAGCCCTGATGGAAGGGGGAAGGATGCCATGGCAGCAGCTCAGGGAGCAGGAACAGCCCCCGGGCTTTAACAGCACCAAGTACAGTCAGTTTTGTCTCAAGTCCCACCGATGGAGACCACCACCCTCCGCTCGGGGAAGGCACCACCGCCGGACCCTTGGAGATGGGGCCAAGGGACAGCTGTGCTTCCCAGCAAGAACAAAAATCCCCAGTGTGATGCATGTTTGACCTGTGAAGAAGCCTTGGTTTCAAATGAGAAGGTTTTTCTAGAATTGAAGATTTCTGATGGTGATAATTTTTGATTGATATTTGACTGGTGGGGGGTCCAGAAACCAGTTGCTCCCCAGGGTGAGGACTAGGCTTAGTACCCTCCCCGCATGAGCAAAGTCTATGTTTTAACCAGTCAGGAAATTTATTTTTCTGAAAGTTTGCTGGAAAACCCCTTCAAAAAGGCTGGGGGACTCACCCGTGGGAGCTTTCTTGCCTTGCTACCTCAAATTACATAAAAAGTCATTTTTAAAACAAACAACTGATGCCCCTTCTGAAGAGGCGCAGGGCTGTATGCGCATCCAGCTCTGCCCAGCGCTCGCATGACCTCGCCGTAATTAATATTTCATCCCAGGAAAGCAACAGTCTCCAGTGCAAACTCTGTCACTAAGCCACTACATTTCGCTTTGCCATGGGCGGGGGTCAACAAAGCCATCTTTGATAACGAGCTAGTCAGGCATTAAAGGTCCTCGCTTTACCCTGTTGGGCTTCCAAGATACCGAAAAAAAAATATTATCGGGTTAGCAAAGTCCTACAGACATGTATTACAATCTTCCACATGCTTACAGCAGTTTCTACCTGTTAGAAAATGAAAAAAAAGAAAAAAACCCAAAACCCCAAAACCTACAAGGAAAGAGGGATGGTGACCTCACTGCCACTCCTGTTGCTCCCTGCCAGAGCAGAACCTTGTTGATGTCTTGCCTGTGGCTTTCAGCAAAGGAGATACTTGAAAACAAATGTGAGCAACATCAGTTGTCGGCTTGGGTTTTTGGTTTGCTTGTTTGTTGACTTGTTTGTTTGGTTTTTGTTTTGTTTTGTTATTTTTAAAATAAAAATAAGTGTTGAGAAGTTTGCTCCTTATCAGAAATTTCTGTCGGAAGACACTGAAGGACTAACGGTGTTTGAGAGCCTAACACAAGATCGCAAATAAGTCCAAATAAAACAAAAGATGGCAAGTTATTGCTCTGGGATCATTTTCTCCTACAGTAGGAGTGGTTGCTCCCAGCTGAAGGTCCCAGGCTGTCAAGCCTTGTAAATAATGCCATTTTGAGATGTGGTACGCATCACCATTCACTGGGGGGTCCAGAGGTGATGCTCTTGGTCACCATCGAGGAGATCAAAAGTTTTGTATTAAAACCAAGCCCCACCACCAAAGAGGGACATGCCGAAGAGGAGCAGAGAGGTGGCATCACACCAGGGCTTGGTCCTGCTCGGCTTCCACGCCCGACCCCAGCACCCGACGCTTCTGGAGCAGCCCCAGAGCTGGCAGACGGCTGATGGGAGAGGGATCAGGGCAGCCGAAAGGCTGGAGGGGCAGGAACTGGGCACCTGCAGAGGCTTCGTCGGCTCAGCACAGCACCAAAACCGCGTCGGGAGCGGCTGCCTTGGGATCCAAGCAGCTAGCCCAGGAATGGAAATATAGTGGTGAAGGGATCTCCACTCCAATGGACAGAGGTAATACAAGATCCGGTGGCTGATTCAGAAATACAGTCACGTTTTCAACTGTGAGGGTAATTAAGTCTCTGAACAGGTTGCGGTGAACTCTGCCTAAGGAGATTTTGAATCAGCATTCCACACCTTTCTAAAAATACACATCTTATTCCAGCTACTAGACGTGAAGAAGAAATGAGAGAAAGTCCTGTGGCCAAGTGGCCACCTCGGGGTTTGTGGCTGGTGACACGCGGGTCCTGCCTGCCGGGTTTTGTGGCTGCTGACACGCGTGTCCTGCCTGCCCCGGAGCAGCAGCCCCTGTGCCGGGCTCTGCTCCTGCCCCAGCACACCCAGCATCCATCCCCGCCTACCCGGGGGAGTTTGAGCTCCCAGGACCTTCACGTCTTTCCCCTTCCCTTGTTCCGCACATTTTTGCCTTTGAAAACCATGCAAATATTCATCGCAGCAGTCAAAGTTGGGAATTCAAAGAACTGGGAGATGACACAGCCCTCAAGCCAAACCCCCAGCTTTGCACGCTCTCAGCACAGCAAGGGGGTGAACATCAGTTTAAATACACCTGGGAACAAAACCGGTGTCTGGGCATTAGGCTGGTCCCTTGGCTTTGCAGGCACAGCTCAGTCCAAATAACGTCTGTGCCTGCAGCGCAGGGATGAGACCCTGGCCTTTAACTCAGCCCCAGCACATGGGAATACACCCCGAGCCGTGGAAATATATTTTTATATAGAGACTCATAGAATCGTTATGGTTGGCAGAGACCTCAAAGATCATCAAGTCCAACCTTCTACCCAACGCCACCATACCCAATAAAGCCACTAAACCACATCTGAACGTTTCTTGAACACCCCCAGGGACGATGACTCCACCACCTCCCTGGGGAGCCCGTTCCAATGCCTAACGACTCTGACAGTGAAGAAGTTCTTCCTAATATATACATATTCTGTATAAACAAAGGTGCCAGGGTCTCCCCACGGCAAGACCCAGTGCAAAAGTCAGCCTGGGTGCAGAGCGGAGCCCAGAGTTTCCATCTGATGGCACAGATGCTCAGCGGACCCCTGCCCAACCCTCCTCCCACCCAGCGGGGCTGCCCGGCTCAGAGCAAGCCCCGGTCCCAAAGCAAAGCCTGGGGACCAGGCCAGCGTCTCTCCGTAAAACAACGGCCAGCATCGGCAGGATGCGTCACGGCACACAGGACCTCAATTCATTTTTCTTCTGCAACGGAGCTGAGCGTTTAAGGACTATTTAACATCAGGATGCAAATTGTTGCTTGTGAGTTATTCACCAACCTCAGCAAAGCAGATGCAGGAATCTCTCATCACCTTCTCTCCCCAGAGATCAGATTTTTAATATCAGCTTTCAAAGACCCCAGGCGTGCAACAACCGAGGGACACGGGACACAAACGTCCCCACCAATATTGTCCGTAAATTAGATCTGGACACAGTTGTGGCTTTCATTCCCGGCTGGCACACACACAGAACCGCCAGATGCATTTCTAAAGGTTGCTGTGCCATTTAACAAGTTGTCCAGGACAGGCTCTCCCTCCCAAATGACACTCGGATTTCTATTTTTAGGGGATTTTAGGTTTCTGGCGTATCAGGAAAGGGAGACGACGGTGCTCCCAGATGCCTCCCCCGGCCCCAAGCAGCGGCAGGAGGGCACGGGGCTGCTTCGGGGGGCAGCTCCCTGCAGACAGCGCATCCAGGGGAAACCGCGCGCGTTAGATCCCCCGTGCTGGTATGTCCTCCCCCTGCTCCAAAAAAAAAAAAAACAACCCACAAAAATGCACACTACAAACCTCTCCTTTTCTTTGCAAGGCTTTGCCGTACATCTGCTCCTCAGCTGGAGCCACGGCCAACAGCAGGTCCCATCTCACAGCCCTGATTTAAGTCATCTCCTTAAAACCCCTTGCCTCCACACACGCCGCAGACTCCCAGCAACTACTTTGACAATTTTCTAGGAAAAACACACCAATTTTGCCGTTGTACTGCTTACACAGAATGTAGGGACTTATTAAAACCCAGCCTAGGTTTGGGTTTTAAAATCCTTGCCTAGGCGTGACACTAAGGAACAGCCCTCCATCCACCCCGTGACTTATCCATCAAGGCCCCCCCGCTGCAGCCGACATCTGTGTGACCCTCCACGAACTCCCACTCCCGATTTCCCGGGTGGAGAAGAGGACACCGGGGTTGGCGGGGTGGGTTTGTCACCTGCGTGACACAGGAGCCGCTTCCTTGGGGACAAGGTACAACTCCGGGCGAGCTGCCAGGGAAAAGCATCGCTTGCTCTCAATTTGGTCATCCAAAGGAAAAAAAAAAATAAAATAATTTGCACTATTCACATTTGCATACGATGAAGATTTACACCCAGAATAAAGCACGACGAGACACTTCTTCCCGGTTCCTCTAACCGTCCTCTTCCTCCCACGGTCTGCTGTCAAATGAATACCTTGGGTTTAAAGCAGTGATTAACCGTGGCAAGAGTGCAACTAAAAATAAGAGCAGGAGACCTGACCCAAAGAAAAGCTTCATTTCCAGGCAGGGTTTGACAAAACTGACGGAGTTTCTTCCGCCCATCTGTCTCCCCGTAGAGGAACTGCGCGGCGTGAAGGAGCTCGAGGTTCCCAGGTGAAAGGAGCCAGGTAAACATGAAGCACAAATGACCTTATTATTAACAACTTATACAGCACAAATGACCTTATTAATAATAACTTGTACAGGCTTCTTCTGCATCTTCTGCACTAACACCAAAACCAGGCCAAACCCCTGCAAAACTCCAGTAAATCAGATTAAAAATTAAGTTCTCCCTTGACATTTGGAAGGGCACCCTAAGAGGGACCTCAAAGCGCCCCAGCCGAGCTCCCCATCAGGCGTATTTACCCACACCGCCAAGCACACCCCACCACTGACGAGGTGGCTGTCTCCAGCAGCATCGCACTTAGTAATTTATTTGCTGACAGCAATATACCTAGGGCAGATTATTTTTAATCATGCTGCACCCAGCAATAGTGAATCAAAAAGATAGCCCCGCAAGAAGGGGGGAGAGCTGGACCTGCATCCATCGCTGACCGCCCCACGCCTGGTCCTGGGGAGGGGGCTCAGATCTTTGGGGAAGATTTTGAAACAGGGTGGGGTTTTTTTTTTGTGCTGTCTCATAATACCCAAGTTTATTTTCATTTTCAGCTGATGCAAAAGGTTTTGGGTAAGCCATTGAAAAACTCACCTGGGCCGATGTTTGAGGCATGAGCTTGCTCTGGAGGCTGATGCTGTCCGTAGCAGGAGCGGGGCAGGGGGGACAGCCCGTCTCGCCCACCCCCACCAGGCGATAGGTGCCATGCCAGGCCATGCTTGAAGGGAAGCACACACCCACCACATGCCCACTGACACGCACACGTGCATTTCAAAGCCTGCCACCCATTTATTATTCATTGGCTCTAATAACAACGTGCGTCTTTAATGATTTCTATAGATCCACCTTTAGAAAACCAGTATATTTTGGGGGCACCCGAATCGGCAGGTGCAGCAG
>NW_009636343.1:1745-5755 GCF_000690535.1 Cariama cristata | reverse complement strand
TCCCGCAGCATCATCGCGGCTCCCGTCCTCCTTGGTTCAACTTATCCCAAACCTTCCTGCAAGATTATTTCCACACATCCTACACATGATGACATTCATCTCAAGTTGATGTCTTAAATTCCCTGCAACATGATGTAGGTGGAGAATTTTAATAGACTTTTTTTTTTCCTCAATAACTTTCCTAAAAAACCCAAAAACTACATTAAAAAAGTCAATTTAAATGCTGAGAAAGATGTGCCAAAGCGAGGGGTGCTTTTCTGAGGCTGAGATGGGTAAGGAACGGCTCCCAGATAACACAGGCTGCAAAGCATGATTTTCCAGTCCTGGTACCTGCCTGCTTTCAGACAATATTATCATTGTCAGCACTAATCCAGAGCAGACAGAGACGTGGTAGGGAATTTCCCCGTCCCACCTCCGCAGCGAAGCCCACCGGTGTGCAGGGGGGGAGATGGGGGTTTGCAGGCCAGGGTGGGAGCTCCGTCCCTGCTCCCGAAGGACGGCCCCGAGATCCCGTGCCTCCGGCTCCTGGGACAGCACGAGCACCCTGGACGGCCGTGATGGCACCGGCAGCTGCCTGGTGACCATCTATGAAAATAAAAACTGCCCAAAACTGAACTAAAAATTAAAATAAATCATTCTGTGAGGTTGCAAGTGCAAAAAAACCCAGCAGCTGTCACTCCTGCGAGCCTCACCCCTCTTTCATTCACACAGATAAAGCAAAAAACTTTCAAAACCCTCCCGAAACATCAGCCTGCAACTGAACTTCTACTAAACCTGAACAGCCGAGGCTGTTCAATAGCTGGCAAGGCACGCGGGGCCACGTCCCACACCACCAACCCGCTCCCCTAACAAACCAACCACGCGGCAGCCAGGTGTTCCCCTTTCTCCTACCGAACCCGTAGAAACTCAAATATACTGTCTTAAAGTTAAAAAAAAATAAAGAAATGAATTGGCTATATTGGGCCAGCAGAGAAAACGGGAATGCCAGCACGGGTGAGCTTTGCTGGCAGCCCCGGCAGGGAGAGAGCCGCACCGCACCCCATCCACCGCCCAAAGGCGGAGGGGGCTTTAGGGAGAGGCTCTAATCAGAGCAAGTTTGGGGTGTCCAAAGAGTTTAAGGTCACTGGTTTGGGAAGGAGCTTTGCCTTCCCCTCCTTTCCACTTTCCCCACCACGTTGCCCCTTCTCAGATCCCGGCGGTGGGTCGGGACCCCCGGCACGAGTGCTGGGTAAATCACATTTTATATCGCCGACAGTTCCGCAGCCTCAACGCCAGCGTTTAGGGAAGGGTATTTCCACACACAACCCTGGTTTTCCACCTTTAACCGCTTAAGACCCTATGATGGGGGTTCAAAACAACTAGACACCTGATTTAAACCTGTAATTTTTTTTCCAAAGTGTCTTTAAAATTTGAGTAAGGCCACTGAATCGTACAGAAAGTTTCTGCCTCGGCAGAGAAACCCAAATTGCTGCGTTTGGGCACCAGTCTGAGATGCTCAAGGGCCCACTTTAAACTGGGCCTCACTCCAAGGAGGCATTTTGCAGACCTGCAGCACGTGCAACTGTTGAGTTTTGCCATATTTTCTATCCTTCCTACCCCAAAACAAACCTTGTTTGGGTTTTCCTTCAGCCGCTACATCCCATCGATCACTTTAGGCGCAAGGCAAACGTCAGGTTTTGCTGCCTCGCTCATATTTTGGTTTAAATCCTCAACGCCACTTCAGCCGCCACGTTGGCACCGAATGGGTTTTAACTGGCAAGTACCACCAGCCCCAACCCGAAGCATTTCCCAGATTCCCAGGGTTTGGGTGGGGCTTTTTGCTTGGTGGTTCTGAGCTGGAGCCATTGATCCCTTCCCTCCCTTAGCATGGAGAAACACGCTGCCGATCAACTAGAGCTGGAAAAACCCAAGCCAGCTCAGTGGGAAGGCTTTGAATGCCTGCAAAAAGGGATTTTATTTTTTTTCCTCTCCCCCCCAAATAGACTAGAGGTTGCTACTGCAACCTGTTCAGCTGAACAAGTTCAATCCATGTTGGCAGGGGTGCTCTTCAGGTCCCGTTTTGCCAGCCCAGCTCTAACCCGAAGCGCATGCGACGTCGCTGGAAGCATCGCAATGGAGCGCAGGAGCACATCGCCGTCCCCTGAGCAGCTCTGGGCTGGACACGCTGACCACAACCCCTGCTTTTGAACCCACAAAACCAAGAGCCAAAGACCTCCTTGCTGTTTCTGATGCAAACGTTTCGCTTCCCAAACCCCCATTTTCACCTGCCTCATCCACGGCAGCTCAAAACCTCAGTCTTCCCATGCAGGCAGTACCTGCGGGCAGGACCAGCCCTCCAAACGCATCCCCAAAAGCTTTATGCACGTCTTTGAATTTGAGAAATGGTAAAAGGTCCCCAGCCCTGCGCCCACCCTGGGCTACGAGGGCAGCCGAGCCGCGGGCTCAGGCACGGCATCGCCCTGTGCCGCGCAGGGCATGACAGAAGGGTCAAACAATCTTCTTTTGCACTCGTGAAAAAAAAAAAAATAGTTTCCTCACCAGTGTCAGGCCTCTCAGCTAGGCAGCAGGTTCCAGGAGGTGTGAAAAAACCCCCAACAACCCACCTCCTTGCATCTCAGAGGGCATGGCTGGAGAAGCTCCTGCAAGCCCAAGCCCTCAGCCTCTTTGCAAGCCCGAGCTCGGTCACGGGTTACTGCTGAAACAACATCCTGGAAAATACAGGTCCTAATTTCATGTTACGGTCCTCACGTATTTTCTGGGATGGTTTTGCCATCCATGCCTGAATTTATGTTAATTGCCTCAACCCCGCTATTGGCTTTCTCAGATAAAAACCAAATGTTTCTACCAGGTCATTTCCTTGCCGAGTCACACGGCCAACACTACGCACATTTGAATATGCCGTTTACTGAAATGAGACCACTTAAAATATAACAAAGCCAATTTTCTTGCCTAATAAAGAAAAAAATAATCTTATGTGCCGTTAGATGCCTCTGGTCCCAGCACTACCTCTTCAGCACGATGAAGACACAAGGCCTGGACTAAACCATTGCTAACAGATGACACAAGACAGTTTTTCCCATTTTGGATGTGACCAGTCATCCATGGAAGTTCCCAGAGTGACCAGACTCCCCAGAAACATGTGCAAAAAAGCCCGGAGAAGAGAGTTACAGAGAAATTTCCACTCCAAGAAAGCTTCTACCCGGCAAACCTCTGGTTCGGGCTCTGGAGAGAGGCAGGCACTGTCTCCCATGGAAGACAACATGACCTTCTCCAACGTCACCACGGCTGCTCCCAGCAGCGGCACGGTTCTCTAATCTTTCCGAACATCGCAGAGCTTCTGCCTCGAGTGACATGTTGCAGCAGCGATTTCAAAACTTAATTAAGCCGTATAAAATACCTTCAGTACATTTTTCTTTTTATGCATCTGTTGCATCTCCAAAGGAGATAAACTTGTTCTTGCGCACAGATTTTTATCTTCACGCCATGCCCAGCTCATCTCGGGGTACTGGCGAGTTACGTTACAATCAGAGGGAACATCTAAATACCTCTCATACTGCAACCGCACGCGCAGAAACCTTCTCCAGCGCGTGGTGGGACTTTTCCAGCAGCGGTTTGGGTCCCAGATCTAGTGCTGACACGCCATACAGTTTTGCTGCAGGCTATTTTTGTCAATTCAAAGTTGGGGGGGGGTGGGGAGGCAGGGGCTTTAGTCCCAACTTCCCACTTGTTTGAGCGAGGCCAAGCACAGCCAAACCGATGTGGATGGTGGGCAACGACAACGCTTGCGCAGGCTGCAGCCTACCGTGCCTTGGAGGGGGAGGACCATCCCCTTACGGTGGCCGAGACACCCCCGGCACACGTTCAGTTCTCCTCCCAGCAAGGACTGGTTTCTTGAGACAGTGTCCACACTTAATTTTTTTAGATATTATTGTGATTTTTAAGGATACAGTAGAAAAAAATTGCACTTTTTCTCCCCGTCTACCAGGAGAATGAGAAAATATTCCACATTG
>NW_009636343.1:0-1654 GCF_000690535.1 Cariama cristata | reverse complement strand
CCAGGTCCATCCCACCGGCCATGGGTGACGCCGGGTGGCCCCGTGCTCTGCACCCCAAGGGTGCCGGGGCTGCCCGCGGGCACCGGCTCAACCCAGCTCCTCCCTGAGCTCCACCCTCAGCTTCCAGCACAGTGTCCAACATTTTGGCGAGACAAGTCATTTAAATAATTATAATAAAAATAAAAACTTTTTAACATGTTCACTGCGGGGAACCATAGGTATTTTGCACGGGTTCAAAAGTTTCAGATCAAATTCAGCTGAGCACATTTGAAAGCATTCTTTAATAAAAAGTAAAACACCTCTGGAAGGTTTCTGTAGGATATCGGTTGCAAAGTTTCACTCTTCCACAAATACAGTCAGTTTCCAACTGTTTAAAAATTCATCAAAAGCAGTAATTATTTCTTCTAATTTTCTCACTTCCATTCCAGGTTCCCATACACATTAGCAAGTTGGGGAATAACACGTTAAGCAGTTTAATAAGTCATAGATAACGAGGAAACTTTTTATGCCTAGTATTTTTTTTTCTTTTTTAATATATATTTTTTTTTAAGTGCAAGACTGGCTCATGAGAGGTGATTCCGCCTCCGCCAGAACCCGACGAGCCGGCTGCCCCAGCCCTGCCGACCTCCTGCCGCCTCCTTGCCTGCACCCACCTGCCTTGGCCGCGGCGGCCGAGGCTCCCACACAGCAGCACATCATGGGCATTTCACAAGCAAGGCAAAAATCCTTAAGGAAAAAAAGCAAACCAACCAAAAAAAAAAAAAAGATGCCCAAAAACCCAACCGTCTTCCCCCCAACCAACCTCAAACCTAGTTAGGTAACACAACACAAACCCAGAATTACAGCAGGCCAACCTCGGTTTATCTACATTAATTCCTCCCCAAACGTAGGCACTTTGGAGAGAAACCGCGTTGTTAATGACACCTTCTCTAAAATCACCGGTTCTTGCCCAGGCCGTGCGCCTGGCTCCCAGTGTGCCGTGTATGGCAGCGTGGTGCGATGATTTGATGTCATGGTCTAAAATTAAAATCTCTTTTACTTGTGACTATCATCAGTATCAGACAAGGCACTGAAGGCATTCCCTCTTATCAGAGGACAGCACCACTCCGTCTCTTAACACCAAGGAATCAAAAAAACCGAGCAAGAAGCAATTCCTGGGTGCTCACACATGGCCGTCACGGCACCTCAGTTTCCAAGGTTAGGCAAATATTTTAAGTCAACACAAGAAGTCTCGGTTACACGGAGCCCGGCGCGTTCCTAGGTTAATTTGGACAGGGTAGCAGCCCGCGATTTGCGGGGACACGGGGAGAGGCAGCCCGATTTCTGCCTGTCATCTCATCTCGGGGAAGGCCGGGCAGCCGCCTGGTTAGCATGCCGGCAGTGCCGCGAGCCCCGCGCCGGATGCGGCTCCGCACAGCCCTCTCCAAGGCCAGTGGGCCATGAAAAATAAAAGAATATTTTGATCTTGTTGGCCCTGAAGTATCTACTCTGCTAAAAAAATAAAAAAGGCTGCCTTTCCCTGCATCCTACTCCAGCAGGCAATTAAAAAAAAAAAAAAAAAAGGCTTTACAGCTTTACATACGGTCGAGACAAACGACAGAGGTTAACACTTCTTTAATGCCCAGGAGATTTTCCCACACAGGCTCGGACACAC
>NW_009636342.1:28527-62701 GCF_000690535.1 Cariama cristata | reverse complement strand
CCCTTAACAACATCCTTTAACTTGGTCAGACCTGAAGTGGTCAGGCAATTGGACGAGACGATAGTTGCAGGTCCCTTCCAACTGAACTATTCTATTCTATATTTCACATATCTTATTTCCAGATAGCCTACATCTTGTGATTTATTGTGTGTGTGTTTTCCTGCCTCCTCCCCCTTCTTTTTTCCCTGTACTAGTAATTAAAAAAAGAATAGTCACCTTTGCAGTTAATATAACTTTACACTAAGAGGAATTAAATATCTTGGGGGGAAAATGGATGTGGGCTAATGGCAGGTGGGCAACATTGCTAAAGGATTAAGGAAAAAAAGCTTGTAAGTGATTCAAAATAAATCTTGGCTAGGGAAAAAGTTTATAGTGCACTACGAATATTCTCCTTAAAGATGAACAAAGGTGTTCAAGAAACTTTAGAGAACAGGCAACTGAGAAGGAGGATAGAAATCGAGATGGTCTGAAGAGGCCTGCCCATCTCTGTTTTTCTGTAAATGAATTAAGCAACACCACAATTCATGTGAAAAGCTGTTCTCCTTTGTAAAACGCACTCGTATAACTAAGCTCTATTCTTAGCAGAATGAAAGAGAAGGAATGAAATGAGTTGAGAATGCTGTGTTTGAACGTTTGACATCTGATACAATAACAGTGCGTTTCACCTGAGTTTAGAAGACAAGACTTCAGTCTTGGTGATCTGTAACAGAAACCTACAAACTGACATGGCTGACATGCAGTAGAATATATTTCAGGTTTGAAATTTTGACATAGGAGGGTAGAGTTTGTTCAAGAATAGATGACGGGCAGAAATAGAGAGAGATTTCTTAAAGGTAACCTGGGGTGCTCGGTCCGCAATACAGTAGGAGACATCTACTGGGAGCTACAGTGTAATTATAAAGAACATGAAGGACTATTGTTATTGTGATTTACATTGCTGTGGATCAAGATCCAAAACAAACCACTAAGCCAAGAAAATTAAGTGATTAAGGCTTTTTCTTCTCACCCTTTTTAGAATCATCTATCAAAACTAACCAATAGCAAGGTTTTAATATCAACAGGTATCTCAAACTAGGTGTTCACTGGGAAAAGGGGTAACGAAGGACACAGTTCTTAAAACATTCTTAGAAAGACCTTGTAATGTATGTTGACTTTTTAAATACTGAAAATACTGAATGCCCACATGTGAGATATTCTTGTGATATTTCTGGTAGTGAATCAGTGCTTGGGAATGGAAAATAATGGTTTATTATTGGGGAAGTGTAAAAGCAAAATATACTGAACAGAATTCAAGAAAGTGAATGTCATTAAAACTGGAATTTCTGCCAACAGAATTAGTTGGAGTCTAAATCATAGAAGATTCAGATCAATTGATGATTTCTTAAATAATACTGAAATTGAACAAAACAACAAAAAAACAGTTGTCAAGGGACCTAAGTTTTCAAATCACTTGAGTAAGAGACTTTTGAAAAACTTTAAAATGAAATAATCTTAGATCTGTTAATAATTACCTTTTGACAACTCATGAATGGTAAGTGAAGTTCTAGAAGTCTGGAAAAGGTAGACAAGCTCAGATTTATCCCAACTTAGATATTTGTCTAAATTTTGAAGCAAATTTATCCTGGTTCCTTATGTTCACTTAACATCTAAATTAATTATCCACCTATTCCTACTAACTACTTTCCTAACTTGGAACCTGTTTAAAATTGGGTAGAATAAAGTGAAGTTGTAGTATGAGTTTTTTTCTTTTCTATTTTTTTTTACAGACTGATCAGCTGAATTTCTATTCCTGGAAAAGTGTTGGAAAAATAAAACTATTTACTTGTAAACACTTAAAAGGTCTCAAAGTGATGAGTAACTGTCAAGTTTGCTTTATCAAGAGCAAATAATACAAAACTTCCTGTTTTGACAGGTCAGCATGCCTTCTGGGTAAGGAAAATGCAGTAGATGTGACAAATATTGAGTTAAAGTCACACTATTCAAGGTGACATTCTTAGATGCAAATTAGAGAAATAGGTTCCTTATGCAACTGTTGTCAAATGGATGGAAAAAAGAGCAATAAGGCGTAAATAAATTGGTTGCGGCTTTGGCCAAACTGAAAAGATATACTTACGAGGTTCATTTTCTGGTATGAAGAGTATACAAAGCACATATGCAAGTGATAAGCTCAGTAGTTACAATACTCTAGAAAATATGATTAGTGTTAAAGTATTTTAATAGTTATCTACCCAATGTAAGATGTGGTCATTGCGGATAAACCAACAAAGGCATTACAAGAAAGAAAGCATAACATTGTACTCAGATGTGTGACCTGGAATTTCACGTGTAAGGAATTTGCAGATAATTCCAATTTAATCTGCGTAAGAAAAGCATCACACTATATTACACTGATCTTTGCGGCAGATCTCAAGAAAGATGAGGACTATTCAGATCAGAGGCTTAGGAAAACATGCCCTGGGAGGAGAGACTGGAAGTGTTAGTTTAATCTAGGGGAAGTGGAGGAAAAGGTCTTGCAAAAGGGAACAAACTATCCTCTATGTTAAACAGCATGGTTAGAGACGTGTTTAAAACTGTAGCAGAAATCATTTAGCTAGGAACATTTAGGTTAGAATGAAATAACAGGTACGCTTGAAAGGCTGTGGAAACTCAGTCTCATGAGGTTTGGTGGTTTGTTGCTGGTTTGTGTGGTGTGGTTTTGGTTGTGGCTTTTTTTTTTTGTTTCCTCTGTGTTGTGGACTTTTTTTTGATTGATTTTTTTTTTTTTTTTTTTTTTTCTTTTCCAATAGCGATGTTTTCATACTGCTTTTGCTAGACAGAACAGGAAAGACAGGTAATGGTGACCTTTTAAGGTCAATGTTAGGACTGTTCCCTACCATTGATGCTGACTGTCTCTATTGAATGTGCAGAAATACTAAATTATAAACTACTATGAAGTTACTCCATTGAGAGTGATTCCTCAAATTGGATTTATATTAGATGTCAGTTAGATGAAATCTATACCTACGTGTATTTTTGTATATTTATACTGTTATGACTTGTGCAATTTTAACTAACATTTATTCTGGTTCTGTGAAGCAGATGCCGAATTCACAGTACTGGTTTTTCTTGAAGGGCTGGGTGGGTATCCTCTCTGCAAATAAATGAACTTGTATATAAATCTTATCAAAGATACAGAGCTCAGCACAGCATGTTAAATGAAAACATTTTCTGCATTTCAAATTTGTGCATTATCAGTTAATAATCAGTTATTCTGTGTTATTTAATGGGATGAATGGAATGAATATCTAAAGGAGGGCTGTATTTGTCATGGGGAACAAAGCAGACTTGAGGCTCCCCGTGCATATCAGCTGGAATGACATGCAGTTCTGTTCCACGACTGTTCAGTCACTGATTCAGACAGAGGTTGCAGCATTTGTAAAAACATCCACACTTTTATTGAATCTTCTATTAAAGACAATAGATTTTTAAGCCTGCTTTAATAAACTCGGATTTGGTAGAATAGTAATAATTGATAGCACTAATCATTTTGATCTGATTTTGGAGAATGAAGAAATATTTTCCAGACCGATTCCATATTCCATAGTATCCTTAAAGTACAGACTGTTTCAAGTCCTGTGCATGGTAATATCAAGTAAAAGTACAATTGGTAGTTACGTGCTAAACCTAATTATGGTATTTGGATGCAGTTGGTTAGTTAGTTTGGTGTATTCCTTTTCTAAGAAAGTAATTGTACTATTTGTTCAGTAAAGTTGAGAAATATTTTTCCAATGCTATATGAAAATACTAGCGGTAAGGAGGATGTTGTAAAGTTAAAATTTCACTTTCAAACTTTTTTAGTATTTGTGCAGTTTGGAAGTTAAGAATTACTTTAGCTAGCTGTCTGAAGAGACGGAAGTTAACTTCTGTTATTCTTTTTGGTAAATGAACCTGTAGTTGTTCTTTGACAATAATTGTATAGAGATTTTAATTACTTTTTTGAAAAGAAAAGTAAGTGTCATGAAGTTAAACAGAATGCATGAGTCCAGCCCATCTTTCAAGAAAATGTGTACCACAGCCCCACTCCCCGCCTTTTTTGACCAAGAATTGAATTTGGGCTTACTGCAACAAGATAGGGTATTATAAAAAGAACACTAAGTTTAAAATAATAAATTAAATCTATAAGGTACTTTGTAGTATTTTTCCAAAAACCTAAAAAACAGAAGTGGAGGTAATATTTCCAGAAATTATTGCATTGACAATGAACACATTCCAAATAGTACTTTAAATTGTTTTGCTTTTGTGGATTTCAATAAAGTTAAGAATCTAAATCTTACAGAAAATTGGCTAGGGAACTTATGATCACAATAATTCTTTCTTTCATGAAGACTGGAAAATTTTATTCACTGTTTTCAAATACAGAGAAATATGATGGGAAAACTATTTAAGTGAAATATGAAAACAGGAAAATGGAGACACAATCAGTATCACATCTTGCATGGGGTGTAAATTTAAACTCAGATTTATCTAAACTTAACTATGCTTTTACTCCTACTTCAGTGTTACATATTTTGTCCTCTGGTTGGAGGAACGCTGTGAAATGCAGTTGAGATGTCAACCCCTTTGTGCATTGGTCTACATCAGTCTCAGCTCAAATATTCCCATCTTAGTACATTTTTAGTTTCAATTGCAGATTTTTCTTCTCTTATACTCTTATCGTTTGTGGGTTTTTTTAGCAAAAATATAACTGCTTTTGTTTCCAAGAATAAATGTGCTTACATAGTGTAAATTCCAGCTTAGAATGTTTATTTATATTTCTTTGCCAACCAAGTCCATTTCGATTTCTAGTAGATATTATTTTTTGTTTAGTTTTGTATAGTTCGATGCAATAGTGATACTTCCATGATAAGGCTAGAAGTTGCTAACTTGTTCTACTGCTTCTTTTATCATTGATTCTGACAGCTTTGACAAAAGCTGTTTTGTCCTTTGACCGTGGTATATCTCTTTTTTCCCCTTCACCCTCATTAAACTGCATTGCTCATAGATGACAACCACTTGAGTGATCATACTTCACACTATTACAAGAATTCTTTTGAAATGCCCAGGACTGTTAATTGTCATTGCTGTCACCATCATCACAGTAAATTAAAGATAAAACTTCTGAAAGTGTTCAAAAAACATGTTCAGAAAACTGAATAGTAACAGTATTTCAAATTAGGCATATCATAATAGAATCACGTATGTAAAGAAATGTAACGTGTTGCTGGAGACTAGAAAAACACGGCAAATCTAATATAAAAGGCTGAGTGTTTTCTTAATTTTCAACATTTTATTCAATTATATTAGTGTTTTTTTTATTATTTTCACACATTAGGTGCAGAGGTGAGAGAAGGAATGGACAGTTCTGTATTGTGGGGGGCTTTTTTTGTTTGTTTTGTGTTTGGTTTGGTTTGGTTTTTTTTCCTAGCTGCTGTATACTGCAGCTCATGAGTACTCGGGTGGTATGAAAAAACTTATTTCCTTCACCTTGTTATGGTGATCTTCAAGATCAAAACCTTTCCATGAACTGAAGGCCTTTTCTGAACTTAAGCAGCACATTGATTCCCTCTTGTGGAACTGCGTGGGATGGGGTAGAGGACTTTTTTCACTGCAGTGCTGAAAAGCCATTATTAGAAAAGAATTGTTACTTGAAATAGGCTGAATTGGGATTGGCTATTTGAAACTAACTACAAAAGACGTTCGCATCCGTGCTCTGACGTGCTCACTTAGCATATTTAAGGAAAACAATAAAGCTGATTATTGCCTTGCACTTCAATTACAGCTGGTTATGCTGAAACAGCAGTAAAATGGATTTAACATTCAGATGTTAAGACCCAAGATACAGAAAAATTAAGTGATATGCACAGTATCAGAATGGAATTCTGACTGTCTGTGGAGTTAAACCTAGATCCCTGGTTTTCTTCTTCAGTGATTTTTAACCCTAAGGCTAGTGTCTTCTATACATGGCATTTTAGTAATCTCCAATATTAATTACAAATAATTTAAACCACTTCTGCTTTCCTGTACTAAGTAATTGTTTCAGAACAGGAATTTTTTTAGTCTAAAAGAAAGATATTTTTTTTCTCTGTTTAGACACTTTTAGATCTTTCATAATAATGAGGTTTGTATTTCAAATACACGTACACACATGTATACACATGTCTAGTTAAAAACGTTGTTCTGTCTTTTTCAGTTTTAGAAAGTAGCATTTTCCTCAGATATTAGTATTACTGTGCTTTAAGTCCTCCTGAAGTACATCACTGGTTATATCAGCCTCATTTTGTGGAAGTGCAGATCAGGGAGTGAAAGAAAAGTACCCTGAGTCTGGTGACACATACTGATACCATTTGTGTGATTCGTGTTGATCCTAGGTTCTCCAATAAAGTAACCTCTGTTTGTTGAGCTGACATTGACCAAAAATGGGTAAGACTGCTGGATATAAGGGTCTTGAGTCGGGTCCATCCTTCCACATACAAAGTAAGGATCACCTGAAGTTTGGGGACTGGACTTTCTCTCTTCATGTGCCCAGAGGGTGCTAATTACTGTACCTGAGCACGCAGTTGAATCTGAAAGTGTGGATCAAAGGCAAATCAGGTATCAGCTTGCTATCACTGAACCTTTAAAGCTCAGGTCAAATTTTGGAACCGAAGACATTCAAATATGTCCCTTCTTCCCATACGCGTGTCATCCTTGAACTAGCTTATTTTTAATAAAGGGAACTGTAAATCCTTTAAAATGAAAATAAATATCTAAAATATTTCTGTTGTATGCTTCTAAATGTTGAGCTTTGGAGCTCATGCAAAACTATCTGATTGTCTTGATAAATGTCCAGCTGTGTGTGACACAGAATAGCACACACCTCAGTATGTCCACATGAGGGCAAGGTGCATGTTGGGAAACTGCATCATAGCCACAGTTATGGAGAGTTTAGAGAGAGACATGGTTCTTAGTCCTGGAAATCTTGTTTCAGCAAACAATTAAGTCACTAAATGAATTGCTGGCATTGGTATCATTATTCTATGTTGAAGTTTTGTATCTGGAACAGAAGATTTAGTCTCAGTCCAGTCCAGATAATAAGGACTCTGAGAAGATGCTGATTTGGGAAAAGAAATGCCAGGAGAGAACTAGCTACCTAAACTGAAACGTTTTCTCTGGTGAGTTGCATGGCTACCATCCAAGAGACAATTTTTGAAAAATATTTTCAGTTAAAAATAATGGAACTTTTATTTGTCCTCTCATACTTGGTGACTCAGAACTGGCTTTTCAGTGCGACTAAAACATTTTTGGTGATATGCTCAAAAGACATATATTTCCTCAAAACAACAACCCTTCCCCCTCCCCCCAAAAAACCCCAACCAACCAGACAACTTGATGATCAAGTTATTTTTTCTAACAACATAAACTGCTGGTTTTGAAGCACTGAACCTTCTTTAAGTGTGTTTGTATAGATGAAAGGCCACATGTGGGGAGAGTGAAGCTTGGAATTAATTAATCAAGATGTGCTAGAACATGTCAACACAGTCTGAGGGTGTTCTGATTTACAAACAGGAGTTCTTCTGTATCGCTGAAGAAGAGTTGGGGGCAGTTTGTCACTAGAGTATGCTTTGATAAGGAGATAAGTACATAGTTACAGATAGCTTGACATTGCCAAACCTCTATGCATCTACACATTTTCTCCCAGAAGGAAATTTTGTCATCCAAATAGGCCTCCAAACTATGTCAACTATTATTACCATGGGTGACTAGTGTATCTTGGCTTGCCCCAATAAATCTAGTTTTTAAATTTTCAGCTGAAGTTATTCTAAACAGAAGAGCTGTGTTTCTTGACAAAAGTCTTGTTAAATAGAACTTGCTTTGCCAAACTACTACTGAAGTTACTTACTGGATACTTTTCCTTCTTTTTGCTGATACAGTGCTATAGTTCTCCTGGTAGGAATCAAGATTAACAATAGAAAACTAATTTCAGTCAACATAATGCTAAATATCTTTGACCTCTTCTTCATGTTACCTCCACTAATTGTAGTGTATTTTTAATATTGCAAATTGCAAGTGGCATAAAGCTCTAATACAATAGTATCAGTAATATATATACCTATACACATGTACACAGGTCGTGTTCTAATTACCCTCTAATGCTTCAACTACAAGACTGAAAAATCCTACTCAAATGTTGGACTCTAAAGGTGATAATAAGGAGCTGTATTAATTATGTTTTCAGTAAGAAGATAGATTTTTCTGCTTTATGTATCTTAAAACTCTTCCTCCATTATAGACACTTCACACCATTGGTACTGTATTTAAATGAGTTTAAATAAAACAATAAATGACAATTTTAAGAGTACTTTACACTGCCGAAAGTGGGTGAAATGATCTTAATGTAGTAAAAAGGTTAAATATGAATAAATGAGAAAGGTCCATCAAGCTATCTTTTCCTTTCATCTCTATTTTCATTGTATTTTTTTTAATGATGTTTCTGTATTACGCTATTATATCCAAAGAACACAGAGCAGCCCAGTGTTGGAGCAGCCCTGCTAGCAAGTGCGATTTTTTTTTTTTTTTTTTTTTTTTCTAAATCCTTTCACTTAGAGGTGTTTTTAAGTAGAGGATGAGGATGATAAAACTAATCTTGAGAGTTATGGGTAATCTGTTCAGGATGTTCAATATTTGTGAATCATTTTATAGCAATGAACTGTTTGCGTTGATGTGAAGCATTCTATCAATGCCCAATAAACTGGCATTCTCATCCCTTCTACCATTGCCCCTTTCAAAACCAAATACACAATGATACTTTTCTGAGACGTAACCAGAAAAACTGGGCAGGGGGCTGTCAGGGAAGAAGCATACAGAGAGGTGTGAGAGGAAACAACTTGCTGAAAATAGAGAAGCTATTCTGGTAGCTCTACAAAGCAATATATTATTACTTTTGAAGTTTTTGAGATTCTGAAGATAGCCTTTAAAAAAGAGCGTTAGTGTTCTTTTGTGCAGAAAAAGGTTCATGTGTTCAGCCTATTGCAAAGTGCATTTGCTTGCATTCTTCCTGTGCAGCACAAAGGCAGCATTAACGGAAATGATAAATAGTTTGATGAGCAGGCCAGGTGGCATAGCAATGGCTTGCAAGACTGCTGAGCTGGAGACCCAGGTTTTAAAACAAACTTGGGGCTCTTGCTTCCTGGACTGGTTGAAGTTGAACATGTCGAGGAGGTAATGTGATTGATCTCTTTGGAGGAAGATGCCAGCTGGAGAGCTCACAAACTGCTCCTTCAGGATTCTCCTTAAAGATGAATTGATGGCAGCTTCTGAAAAGAGTTACTCACACCGCATTCTTCCCAGCCATTCAGAGGTAAGACTCTGTCACAGTGGCTGCTAAAAGAAGGAATTGAGAGTTTAAAGGGGCAGGAAAAAGGTGTCCCTGGTGAAAGAAACTGCAGGAAGTACACTCCTAAAATGCAGCTATTATTTCTATACTGTTGTAAAATAGTTTTTATTTTTTGAGGGGAGCTTGTCCACACAAATGGTTGGGGTTGTTTTTTTCATTACACTGGCATCCTATCATGCTAGTAAAATAAGAGGTCAGCATTTTATCAGAGGGCTGTACTTCATTTTATATTGTAAATCAGTTATTTTAAAAATATTCTAGGCCGAGACCTGTGTTTTTGCATTGACAAATATCTCCTCAAAATCATGGTGAAGAAAGGACTTGCTTTGTCCTTAGCTTCACTGTCCTTATAGTACTCATTATGTTAATCCCTTCATTGGAGGCTATGGTACCTCTTTTTTTCTGATTAGCTACACATGAGCTACATATGTGCCCTTTTGAAACTGTCCCTTGCTGATCCAGAGAATTTATTTCTTGGTGTGTGACAGCTCATTACTTTGATCATGAATAACCAGCTTGTCCATTTCCTCTAATGTCAGACAACACCAACGAAAGTTACTTTGGGATTAACAGTAGCTCAGAAACTTAGACTTAATGTATAAATGCTCCATCCTTGTTTGACCTTAATCTACCTTGGCCCGTAACAATATGTGCAGGGGGTACAAAGGTATAAACGGAGTCCCACATACAAACTGGACACAGTAGGAAAAAGCAGTCTTCCTCGAGTTTTGGGAAACTTGCTCATCCAAGTGGACCTTAGAAGTATTAGGAAAAAGTGAAAATACAGATGGAACAAAATTTGGCAACACCTAAAAATGAAAGCAAGCAATGAATTTGTCTGACTTCACCTGATGTATTCAGGACTGTATGTTAAAGAGACTAAATAAGGTAGAGCTCGTGTTTGGTTACTGGAAGGCACTAGTTGTACTGCAAAAAACTTTAAACATATGATGTCTTCTAGCTGAAAGAAAATGAACTCCAAACACAGATTGTTACTATAAGGATGGCGTCAGAATTTATTTATATCATATGTGGATTGCCTGGTTACTTCTCAACTGTGTGATGTTTTGATCCCCTGGACCTATTTTGGGCCATTGCACTTACTCTTCCTGCGGAAACCAGGATGTTAGGGTGTGGTGGGAAGAGAAAGTCAGTGACAGCCAGGAGCTGAGAAGCAGTTACTGTCCACAGCCAGACCCAGGTGCTGCAATTTGCACGTAGGAGCTTGTTCTTTTAGGTTATATCTTTTCAGTGCTTAATTTTTTCTTTGGTTACAAATAATGACCTGCTGTTCAATATTTAACCTAGAAAACAAGGGAGGAAAAATTTAACTGCTTGAAATGGTTGGAAAACACTGCAGGCAAAACAATCCAGAGTCGGAGTTTTTTACTTAATTACTTTTAAACACAAGCTTCCGATCACTCATTTTGTTAGTGAGAAAAAGGACACCGTGACATAAATATGTACCTTTCCCCTCCCTAGGAAGAAAGAAAACACTGTGTGTATTTTCACGGCAGGTTACACGTGGTCCATCGACGTTTACCCTGGGAGCTGACTGGGGGAGCAGCAGGCTCAGGCTGTTGTGTGCAATGGTTTCTGTTGATTTGTGTACAATGGCTTTACCTTGTTGTTCTGGGCCACAACCCCTCAGGGTGTCCCTGCCCCAGCGTGAGGCACCCATGGCTGTGGCCTGCCTCCCCCTCAGCCGGCCTGTGCTGTGGCAGGGAGCTCCCTCCCTTGAAGAGGGTGTCCCCAGCCCTGAGTAGAGGCTGGTATCTTGCTTTGATGTTTTTGAGCAGGGCTACTCCCTTTGGTACCCGGTGGGATTTTTTCACTGCTGTTTAGGTTGGCTCAGCGCCGGTTGGGACAGTTGTGACCGGCACTGGACAGGTGACGGCGCACACCCTTGTACCTTGTGCCTTGCACAGGCGATAATCTCCAACGTATTTCAGGTCCAGGGCCTTCATCCAGGCATAATGGAGATGAAAAGGTAAAGAGAATGCTGGTTTGTGGGGGGTTTTTTTGGTTGTTTTTCTTTTTGGTGTTTTTTTTGGGTTTTTTTGGGTTGTTTTTTTTTTTTTTTTTTGAGATAAATTATGCCATTTTTGCTTAGGGAATTCATTTGGTGGTTTTTATTTTCTAGGAAAACTAGACTGCTCTTCACATACTATGTAACACAAATACTGCATCACAAATGCTAGGTACAGTGTGGAAGGAAACTTTCAGCCTTTGATTTCTGTTTCCAAGAGCCTGCTTTTGAAGAGTGATCCAGGCCTGGAAAGCCTTTACTCAGTCTTAGTTCCCACTAATGCCTGAATGACAGGTGCTGCTTCTCAGCACTTCACCCATCGGTGCTCTGACATAGAAATAAAAGTACCAGGAAGAGGTATGCTCAGCAGTATCTGTTTGGGTTTTTTTTTGTTCCACGAGGTGTTTCTCTGCAGCGAGGAGCTGTGGGGTGACTGTGGTAGCAGTATTTGCCACCCGTGACACAGTTCCATGGTAGCTCCCCACACCGTGCGCTCTCCGCAGAGTGGTGTGCCCAGGGGAGTCAGTGGCCCTTGCGAGTGAGGGACTTTTGTTTTCCAAAATTGTTCCCATGAGAGCCTAGCAAGCTGGAAACTGTTGAATTTGTGCCAGCAGGGATTTATTTTTTAAAGTGTGGATGAGGGTGAACAAATATTCCTCATAGCGGATGGCCTGGTAGACTACTGAAGTGAGTCATTTAGTAGACTGGAACAGGTTTTGTGCCCTGCATGATTCATCTAAACTTAATAAATGCTGGTGGCTGGAAACACAATGAAAAATATATGTTAAGATCTTAAAAATGGATGTGTTAACTGTAACTATTACTAAAATTAAATATTCTGCTATGCATAGAAGCTATGACCAACAGTACCACACATTAAAAACTTAAGGTTGCTTTTTTTATTTTACATTGATAAGGACAGGTGAAAAACCTTAGCTTTGAAACACCTGGAATTTGTTTATGTCTCAGATTTGCTTTATCTTAGAATATGTTTTGAGAAAGCTCATTGGTTACTGTTTCTGTTTCCTGACAGTTATTGCAGGCATAAATATTTACTCTTTTGCTTGCATGCACACCTGTACTGCCCCAGCATTGAGGTCCAGTCAGTGCACTAGAGAGGTGTGCAGTCACAGGTTTTCTTCCCTCCATTCTCATGCTCAGGTTCCTCTGGTAGCTTCTTCAGCTTTTGCAGTGCCCTCAGAGCGTGATGCTTTGTTTATTGCCCATCGCTTCTCCTCAGGTAGGCAGGTAACCTAGCAAGCAGACACTATACTTACCATAGTATTCTCCAGTTTTTAATTGCTCTGGTATTAGTTCCTGCATCTGTAAATCTTCTGTTTCAAATTTTGTTGGGATTTTTTTTCTTTCTGTGGGTTAGCCCAATCATGACAAGATTTATGAAGAGGAAGACTTTCTTTTTTTAACTCTTGAACAGCCCAGTTAGGCTCTTGAGGAGAGCATGAAGCGATGCAGGCTTTGCTCACCTTCTCAGGTAATGCTCTGAAACAGAACAAAGCATGGAAGAAAGCTTTTGCATTGTTGGCTCTCATCCCCTGCCATTTTTTTGTTGGTCATACAGTAGATATTTAATTCATAAGAGTATTGTAAGACGTTTGCTTCACAAGCTCCTATAGGCCGCAAAACACTTTTTGCCGTTCTGTAACAAACCTTGGATCTACAGTAAAAGACCAAAACTGTATTGTGTTAGAGCAACAAATGGGGATAGATCAAGGGACCTGTCAATTTATAGTGTCTTACATGTGTTTACTAAAATTTTGGAACTTACAGACTTGCTACAGATAAAAGCAACCTCCCTTTTTCGCTTCCTTCCATCATGCCTTAATGTTCCTTGACAATCTGAACTGTTTTTCCAGTCTCCAAAGGTGTAACAAAGGTAATTGGTGAGAATATGAGTAAACCATATGAATTTGGCACTTTGCCCTTCCAAGTAAACAATGCTTTGAAAGAACAAGCAATATGCAGTCAAGAAAGAACAATCAGATTTCCTTTTAACCCTTGATATATTAAAAATACTCAGTATGGTACTTGAACTTCATGAATCACTTTAATGTCTTACACAATCAAATTAGTTTCACAGTTGCTTCCACAAACATAATAAGTTTCATTCTGGAGTGGTTCTGATTCCAAAACTTGCACAGTAAAGTAAAGATGCTTTTGTCTCTTGCTGTTCTTGAAAAATGGTTCAGTATAGAAATATGAGAACAGGGACTAAAGCTCAGGTGTTTCCCCCCTCAGATGACTGTTGTAACCATCATACTAACAAGTATCTATTTGTCTCCTACTGAGCATCTCCAGCTGCAGATTTGGATAACAGTGCAGTTAAGAACAGTCTATAATACTTTATTCGTTCCTTGTCTCCTGAATGAAATAAAATTTGTTTCCTCTAGAAAAACAAAAATGCCAAATATATTTGAGATTACAAAAATCCTGAGGAAAAAATCATCATGCTATTATCCAAAAACAACATGGGTGAGACACAGCTCTGATTTTCCTCATTTTGAGTAGATAAGTATTTTGTAATCATTGCCTCCATTTGAGACTCAAACAGCAGTGCAGTTTTGAATCTCCTAATCTTCAATCTTTTAGCATATTTTCACCAGTAACGTTTATTTTTTAAACAGCTTTCCATTTTCCTGTACATCTCATCGGTATGATTTTTTGAGTAAATTGTGGACTTCTCATCTTTGGCAGTTTACTTAATGCTCTCTCTTTGGGAGATCAATACTACTTGTTTGGTGAAACTGATTGTAATCTCTTTCCTACCACATATCTGTGACACAAAGCTGTGTTTAAGAGTTTCATGTTGTCTTAATCTCCTGTACTCACAGTATTTTCTAGTTGTGATGATCTGCTGCAAGGAATGACTGAAGGTTCATGGCGAATATTAAGTGTGACACAGAACTTTTTCCAATAAATACTACTTGAAGGTTAAAATACAGCTCATCCCAGAAATCCCTGTTAATATACTTCAGGTGTACAAGGTCCTGAAGATGTCTGTACATTCAGATTCTTGTCCTCCTCCCCCCCCACCCCCCCCAAATCTGCCATTTTTCCCCATCTTCTTGCCCTATAAATGTCATGTAAGTGGTTCAGATAGATGCCTGTCTCTAGTTCACATACTGACAGCTCACATAGCAGCTTCGGATACTGCTGTCTGTTATATGGCAAGACATTTCATGGCACTATCTGATTCGAACTAATGTGGCTATTTAGAAAGACTGTCTTTCTATCTGTCTTTTCAGTCATATTTGACTAGCGAGCACCAAAAGCCAGGATTTCATTTTTTTCGGGCAAAGTGTGTCGTGCCGTCTGTCCCATATTACCAGTCTTGTGATTTGTAGTTCTTAGGTGGAAGTGCATGGATATCAGAGCAAGTGAGCAACTGCCAGGTCTTTGTCTTCGAGAAAGACTCTGCCTTGAAATGTGGTCCTTCCCTCAATCTGAAATCATCTAAATTATTTTTTGACCTCAAGGACATACATTCTTGTTGCTTTATTTTTCTTAGTCTTAAGGAAATGGGAAAGACCTGGGGACAATCCTAAGTGGTTTTGTTGACATGTTATTGTCAGTTATTTTTGATAAGGTGATTAATGGTTGTGGAGTATGCTATGTTGTTCATTTCAAAGCTTTAATTTCATGTAATTGTCCCAGATCATCTGAAAATGGTACTAATGTGTAGTAGATGTACAAGCTTTTAAGTTAGAAAAGACACCTCTGCTATATAGCTTTTAAGTATATATATTCAAGATTATTTAGAAATCAAGTATTAAATCCATTTAAGCTTCCATTAAATACATTCATTCATGTTACGTAAATATCATTATAGCATTTGAGGTCAATATGGCACATTTTTTTATTTGAATTAGTTTCTAAAAGTACTATTTTCACAACTGTGTAGACTTACATCTACCATTTACTCAGAAGACATGTGTATCCTAGCTATCACTTCTCTCTGCTTAGTGAGCAGGGACCAGGTCTAGTCATGGGAAAGTTCTTCAGTTTCCATATCTGTTCTGCCCTCAATGTCTCTATTAAAGATTGCCAGGAAATACAGTGATGTTTCTGTAATTCTTTAATGATGACTTTTATTTCTTTTTCAAATCAGGACAAGCAAAACAAAATGAAGCAAAGAAAACAGGACAAGTCTAAAATTAGACTTGCTAAATATAAAGTAATAAGAGTCAAAATTATTTACGAGTTATTTTTGCTGGACGAAAGTTTCCAGTTGTTTTCTTTTAGCAAGCAATGACGGACTCTGGAACATGCGGAATTATTTTTTTGTCCACTCTCAAGTTAAAAAATTTTACTCTGACCTTAAATTTTGGTATGCTGTTGTGTTATGTACAAAAGACCATTAACATTTTTCACATTATAATTTTGTATGGAAAATATCAGCCCACACTGAATTACTGGATTTAGTTCTTCACAGTAATTTAGCTGTTAATGAAGATCCTATTGAAATGTTTTTAGAAGATGTAAATTTGGGAGATTATTTAGTTATAGGAAACAATTATCTCAGTCTGAACAATATACACATATTTGAGAATGTTTGTGTGTGATGGGGGTATTGCTGAGAAATTGTGCCAAAATATGAGATGTTGTATCTGTGACATATAATTGTGAGTGAACAGAAAAATCCTAAATTGACTAAATAGCAAGATTGTCCTTCCCCGCTCTACTTTTGGGCCTACGATGTCTACTGGGATCTGCTGCCAGATCTCCACACCTGCAGTCTTAATTTAGGAAGGTTTTATGTGGTAAGCTGTAATTCCTGTTCCAGCTAATTTCAGCAGAAACTGTTGGGAAAATAACGTGGATCCTTTGCAGGGTCAAAAAGGGGAAATGATGAAAGAGAAGAGACTGATTTTATCTTTCAGTTATATTCTCTGCTGGTCTGGTTCTGCTGGAAATGATTAGAGCTATGTTTTTTACAAACTAAAAGCTTCATAGGAAAAAATCATAGTAATACTATGTCACTAAAATCTCTCAACTTTATGTTACTAAAAGGACAGTGTATGTTGGAAAGAGGCTGTATTAAATCCTCTGTCAGAGGTTATCACAATTTCTTACTGACGCTGCAGTGTGGTTCAGTGTTACATTACCACAACATCTTTTCCTGAATTCAAGACAGCTTTGATGTCCAGTTGTCACCAGGAAAAATTTTAGTACTAGACAGTGCTGTCTGTGATAATAACTAAATAGTAATTAGTCATCTCCATTAATAATTTTGATGTAGTGAAGTGAGCTATTTCAGATTTTAGAAGCACTTCATTTCACCTATGCCTGGATCCTGCTGTAACTGGAATCCTAAGCAGAGCTTCCATTTTTTGGCAGTTGGGTGTACTATATGTGTACACTGCAAACATAATGACGAAGAGTAACCCTTGTTACTGCTACTAAGTGGAGCATGCTCCAAGGCAAAAAGGAAGTTAGCATGGCAGGATATCTCTCTCTTTTTTTTTTTTTTTTTGCTAACACAGAAATGAACTGCTACTTTGTAGGAGACCTGTTTTTACCCTGTCATTTCAATAGTTAAACAACCTAACATTTAATATTGGTCCCAGACCAATCAGTGATCTGTAAACCACACTACCCACTGTTATGTTGATGTTAACAATAAGATTTTTGGAAAAATGTTACTGCATCTAATTCCATAGTAAAAGTAAAGTAATTAAAAATGAAGTTGTAGAGTATTGAAGTGCAATGGCATGAGTCATTTATTCAGCCTCTTTGCTCCTGTGTGTATGTGTTTTGTCACCTGTATAATCACGAAAAAAAAATTAATACTCGTGAGTTATGTGAGAGTGTTCTACAGTGCTGAAATGATGGCAGTTTTGTACATAAACCTGATAGATTAGCTAGGAGACTGGCTAGTCTGATTAAAAACTACTAGTCTGGGATGTTGCTTTAGTTGAATTAGAATAATTTTATACATTCTTTGGAGAGGAATATTGTAGTTGCATGATAATGTTAAAGGAAGGTTTGTCTGTCTTAAGGTAATCCTAAATGAGGCTACTTACTGTCTGTTAATATTAAGGAAGGAGAGAGACTTGTGATAAGAAAGTATTGGGAATGCAGATACTTTTTTTTTTTTCTTTTTAATAAAATTTTTGTATATCAGTTGCAACACATGGAGAAGGGAGAAAAATTCGGGAAACTTCAGTGTTTATAGTCGATTGTCCTGCGAGCAGTTCAGGGTCTTGTTTTGATAATTTTCTTTTCTTTTGACTCCTCTGTTTTCTTTAAGGCCTTATTCGATTACAAGAGCTCATCAAGGCTCCATCACGATACAACCTGAGACTAAAAATCCGTCAGTTACCAGCTGACACGAAAGATGCAAAGCCATTGCTAAAGGAGATGAAAAGAGGCAAAGAATTCCATGTAATCTTTGACTGCAGCCATGAAATGGCAGCAGGCATCTTGAAACAGGTAATCCTCATTTTGATTTAGATGGCCTGATCTTTTTCATCCCTAATAAACAGCAGTAATGTCCAGACTTAATGGCATTTAACAAGCAAGGGAATTGTATGTCAGTTTTACTGAGACCTAACTGTAAATCAGCCAAGGATTTCAGAGATAATTTTATTGGTGACTCTAACATACCATTTTTTATTTTTTTTTTAAGAAACAAATTATTTGGTTCATGAACAGGGGAAAAGATGTATCAGTCTTTCAACTCTGAAGAACTGGTGCTTTGGAGAACTGATGTTTTAACCAGGGTTTTAAATACTTGTTTAGTGTTATTTTGTATAACAAAGATTTATTTTTTTTTTAAATGGAAGCTTCTAAATTGTGTACTCTTATCAGATATTTGAATAGTATGTTATCAACAGATTACATCAGTGTCTTCTGCTGAGAGGCCAGAACTAGTACATTTCTTCTAGAGTCATATTCTCTTTGCTTTACTAATAGGACTGCGAAACACCTGAACACGTTTGGGTAGGTGCTTTGAAAGTGTTTGCCTTGTTGTGTATAAGTAAAGTAAGTAGGTGAGATACAGCAGAATTCCAAATACTGGCTTTAGATTGCAGAAGCAGATTGCAGTGGTGTCTTCCAAGAGAAGGTGGCAATAGAGTGGTATACAAAAGATGCTGCTCATGAAAAAGCTTACTGTAACCCCGAAGTATGCACAGAAGACTAGCCTTTGTGGGTGGTCTTTAGTTTAACCTGCTAGCTCCAAAGACTCAGGATTCCTTACGCTCCGAACCCATTTTCCCCATAGTTTTTTAAATGAACTATGACTTACAGTAACAAGGACAGGAAGAATAACTAAATCAAAACAATATTCTACATTTCTAATACACAGCTTTTCATGACTTTAATTCATGTTTATATTATGCTTGCTAGCACACTGTATGGTTTAAATTGAAAACAAAAGGTATTTAAGATTTGAAAATATATCTCTCATTAAAGGTACTCAGGGGTATTGTTGCAGGTATAAATAAAACAGCTAGTAAACATGCATGTATACTATCATTTCTTTGCTTTATTGTTCATTGATTAAAAGGCTTTTATTAATTCCTAGTAATTTTAAACCTCTGCTGGTGGTTTCTGCTCTTTGCTAAGCATAAGCCAGCCTAGTTAGTCTAATTGTTTAGCCCAAATCTTAAAATGTACATTTAGTTATTTTAACATCTTAAAAACGCAGGTGGAAAATGTGTTGATGGCAATACAAAGCTACAATAGTAACAATAACTCCATCAAGGTACATTATTTATACTGTACGTAGTAGTTTTTAGGTGGAAGGAAACTTTTCTTTCACAGTATACAACATTGTGAAAAAATTATGACTAGAGGGAAATGGAAACAAAATTAAAAACATTGTATCTTTAATCATGTCCCAGGACCCAAGAGTGAGCACTCAACCTTTTTAAATCAAATTGTAAATTTTTTTATCAGACTACTCTACTCATCCTGAAGATTATAGAAGGAAGATACAGGAACAGTTCTTTTAGGAGTGTTTATATCTTTATAGAGTTTCTGTAGACTTTTAGCTTTCCATTCAGCTCTAATATTGCAATGCTTGCAAAATGTCTAAAATTGGTAGTTCTGCAGCTGAGTGTGAGCTTTTGCTGTCAAAATCGTCACAAAAGATATTAAGACTGTATTTATTATTTAGGGATATTATTCTGAATAAAGTGTTTACAAGTGTTTGCTGAAAAATAATTAAAAAAAAGATCTTTATATATTCATTTGTGAACTATTAATTAACCAATTGTTTCTGGTAACGGAGCGATGAACTTGGGAAGACATGACAAGGAGTTTCTTTTTCAGAGGATGGGTGGAAATATTAACAATAAAATCGGTGGAAAACAAGTTGGAAATAAAATTTAAAAAGTACCTTGAGAGGCCAATAAAATGGCAACTACTGTTTTCTGGCCAAAAATACATCACAACAAGGAAAAAAAAAATTCCTATCATTCAGACAGGCATAATTAAATTAAGGCAAATCTCAGCGGTATCTACATCACCAGGCAACTAGGGAAAACAGACATTATTTCAAAGGTTAGGGAAGCACTGGGATAATGAGAGCAGAAAAATGACAATGTTTTGAATTTGGAAAGGGAGTGAGGTCTTTTGAGAAGTGAGGAAAGTGAGAGAAAGAAGACCTGGAAAAGAGACAACACCAGCACACAGCAGAATCGGGAACATGCGTAGGATGTTCTTGTGTAGACATTCTGTGGATTATGAAAGCCCTATTATAAGCAGACCTATTATAAGCAGTTAAGATATAGGTGACTGCAAATGTGTTACGTATATAGAGGAAGATACTTTGGCTTTACTTAAAACCAGCAACAAACATCTTCTCAAAAAAGCTAACAATATTTGTAGTTCTACCATTTCTAATGAAGTTGTAATATTTCTCGTGAGACAATGTTTTTCCTGTGTTAAAGAGAATTTAAATTGGTATTCGCACACCATATTGTAGTTCTAAATGTTATTGTGGAATTCTAAATACACAAGTATAGGCATCCTTTAGAAAAGTGTTGTTGTGGTTTTTTGTCAACATCTTGTCTGAAATATTATAAAATCTGATCTGCAGCTGATATTTGGAATTCATTTTAGTTTTTAACTTTTCTATGGAAAAGAACATATAGACTAATGCATCATTTTTCAGACAATATCACAAGTAAATAGGTTCCCACAACCTTCAGAACTCTGCTTCGTATACAAAATCTGGTATTGTGACAACTGTATAACTGTTGCCTTCCGTGTGTTTAAGGGGGTGTATCTGGTAGCGATTTGTCAAAGAATTCCATTGATAATTCCTGGAAAGGAAGAAAATATTACTTACTTGTGTAGCTTTTTTATGGTGCTAAATTTAGGTAAAAATCACTGTACATGCTAAAATGATTCAGTAAGTCATACTAGCCTAAGGCAACTTTTGTGCAGAGCATGAAAAAGCCCTCAATGAATGAGTGATGAGACATCCATAGTTTGTTGCTTTAAAATTGTATCTACAAATATTTATTCTTATGCCATTAAGAGGAAAGTACGAACATTTTAAAATGCAAAGTTCATCAAAAACTATTTGGTATTAACAAGACAGATGAAGATACTTGATAGATAACTGAGTTTATAGAGTAATACTATGATGATTTGTTCTTCACGTCTACTGAAGCAGTATGTATCTCGCTGTTCAAAACTTGAGTATTTTCTTCTGTGGTTGGAAAAATGTACACATGTATAATATAAGCTTGAGTCCTCCTTTTAAATGCGTAGTATTGTTTATCAAAATAGAAAAAACATTTCCTGTTAGGTTATTCTATTTAAGGGACGGGTTCAATAATGAATGAAAATATTGTCAACTCAAATTTTGTGTGGCACCTAAATGCATCCATTAGTATGTAAAACTATAAGCCTCTTTCACATTTACTGCACTAAACAGTCTAATAATATTCTTTCTATCAAAAGATCTGGTTCATAAATTCCTGTAATAGTCAGTAATCTGCTCTAACTGCTAGGAAATGACTGACTTACCTAATTTTAGTGTAATTCCAGCCCTATAGTCTGATCCCAGTAGTGTTCTTTTGCAGCTTTTCATTTGCCATGTAAGTGTGATAAAAATGTATTATGTGACCTCAGAAACATTAATCTTTTGTTTGGTTTTTTTCAAGGCTTTAGCTATGGGAATGATGACAGAATACTATCACTATATCTTTACCACACTGGTAAGTGGCTTATAAAAACATAGTGATGACATCTAACAAAGGCGTTACTTTCCTTAATTATGTTACCTGACAAAGTGAAAAAGGTCTCTCTGGAATGGGGTGTGAGTACAAGATGTTTTCTCTGTTGAGTTTTCTTACTTTCAGTGAAAACTCATCAAGACAGTTTAATTATTGTTCGACAGTGTGCCTTGGAAACTGATAGACCTGAAAAAGCAACGGACTCTGTAGCACTGCAGTTTTTAACTTTCAAGCAGTGTTAAGTATATAATTCATAATTGATTTATATATATTATGAATTTTGTCCTTTTTCTTTTTTTAGCTATTTGTATGTGAAGATTATGACATTTTAAACTTATTCATATATTCCATATTTTTAAACCAACATTTTACAAGGTAATTCTTCACTGTCACATGATTGCTGACTAATTTAGTGTGAATATTAGCAGCATTTTATTTAACAGTCCATATGAGCTTTTTAGGCCCATGAATTATGCAATGTTCTTTGATGTCCATTGTAAAAGTAACTAAGAAAGAATTTGATCATTCTTGAAACTATCAGATTTAACATTTGCAATAAATGAACACTTAAATGTCAGTGCTCTTACCAAACATAACAAATGTGTATGTGAAGACCTTTTTTGCTGCTCACCACAACCTAAGAAACAGTTTAATAGTTGGTAAAAGAGTACTCTAGAAACTGCAGTTGTACACATTTCTCTGTTTTCCATTGTGTTCAAATTTGCCTATTTAGATTGCAGTTCATTAAGGTTCTTGAAATATAAGTAGCTGCAAGCATGAGACGGGTATGCCGTGGTAAAACCATGCTTGAAATGACTTCTGTTTAAATCCTTACGGAAATTAATCCTTTGTGGTAGGGTGGAAAGTTCACCTCAGAATCACAAAACAAAAGTTCATGGAAAGTATTAGCATGCAAATAGCTCGTTGAATAGAAAGCAAAATAATTTATGAAGTTCATCAGAACTGTAAAGGCAAAATGCCCTTCACAAGTACCTGTCTTACTTTAAAAAAATAAGTTGTTCTATTGCTTACAGATTTAGGATTGCATGCAATAGAATTTCCCTCACTAGTCTGTCAAAATGGATTCTGGATGTTTCAAGGGATTTTTAAATTTTTTTAATTTTCATTTTGCTATTGGTTAAAATTGTTTCTTTGAGTGATATGCTATCCATTGACATTTAATTTTTGTTGTTAAAGCTGTGTTTAAAAATCAGGATTTTCTGTCATTCTTACTTTCTTATTAGAACATTAGCTTTTTTTAGGAGAGACAAGTATTATATTGACTTGGAACTATCAAAGGATAATTTAGTGTGCACGAACGGATAATAGATTTTGATTTTGCAATGTACCTTGGAACTTGCATCAGAATTTAGTTTTTTTGGTATATTAATTGCTTCTTACCTGCCATGGTGAAAGTCCTGTCATATAAATTTTCCAGTCACAGTGTTTACAGCACTCTTCTGTGTATTCTCCTCTTGATTGATTCAGGGTCTAATGCAGTAGCTCATTAATACACAGACCTCTGTATATTTATAATATACCTTTAATATTGTTGTTGATATTTATTATATTCCAGTGTAAACATGAATGTGTTTGGTTTAAATAATTACATCTGAGGTTCTGACTTCTTTCACAGTAAAAACTGAGAGATTTTTTTAAAAGGAAAAATGTAACACAGTTCTAGTTATGTTCAACCTTTCTTTGCAGTATAAGGTTTTATTTCTTTAGAAAGAGGATATGAGTTAGGTTATTTGTAAATGAGTAACTTAAAAGCATTTTGACACCTGCATATCTTAGGTACTGTATATAGAAAAAGGTATCATAAGTACTAGCTGTAATTAAAAATCGGTAGTGATTGATAACCGGTTGATATTTTTGTGGGCTTAGTGATATTAAGAATGGATAATAAATTATATTCTGGTTTTCCATAGTAGAATATTTAATTTTCTTTAGCTGTAGCCAGTAAACAAATGGATTCAGGCAAGTATTACACCTAACACTACTATTCCATGGAAGCTTATAATATATTAAACTGCCAGCAGAAAATAAATTGAAAAGAAGATGAATGAATATGAATTATGTGGAGAATTTCTATGTTCAATGAAACTAAAATTATGTTATAGGACAGTAATGTCTTATGTGTGACCTTGATTATGTCACTTAAAAAAGTTATTTTAAAGGAAACAGAAAGTAAACCAAATGAAAGTTCTTTTATAAAGCACATAGCTAGGCGAAGTGAGTCATGACTGTTTTCTTCATCAACTTAATATTTTTTTTCCCTCCATGTTCAAAACTTTGTCTTAGACCTGAGTTTACTGAAATCAAGTACTTGTTCTACATTGTTTCTAAGAATTCTGTCAAAGCATTAAGATAATCTTGAGTTTACTTGCTTGCTCTAAAATTTGATTTTCTTCTTTATATCAATTTATATTTGCCCCTGTGTGTGTTGTGGGGCTAAATACACACACACACATATGTATTGAAAATACATTAATTGGTAAAGGTTGTTCTTGCAAAGATAAATCCCTAGTCAAAGATATGTCCACATTTGGAAGCATGATTGATAGATGTGAAAAATGCTTTTGGTTAATTTTAAGCCATGTATGTTTCCCCTTTTCCCCCTAATTTATCATCTAAAGATCAACATGTCCAAGTTTCATAGAGAGTGAAGGTGCAAGGAAACTCTTTGTTTATTTTACGATTTGAACTCTCTTCTGGTAAGCCAAAGAATTAGAGATTAATAATAGTATTTATAGCAATTAATAATAATATTTAAGCCTACTCTAGTATTTACGCCTAACTAGTATTGAATGCAGTTCTGCAACTGGACTTAGCATTTCCTAAAAGGCTTTTTTTAATTTAATTTTATTTTATTTTTTTTTAAAGGCAGTTGAAGCTCTTCTTCCTCTGTGAATCAGATTACTCCCACTATAGGATCAACTGAGTTACTTGCGCACACGCCCCCAGATAGACAGAGCATACATCCTAGCATATAAGGCACTGTTACTCTTGCAAATTTCAGTACTCTCATCTGGGGAGATGGTCTAACAATTGAAATAGGAATTGCAGTGTATTAAAGAATTTACACAATGGTAATTTTTTTTCAGGACCTGTTTGCCTTGGATGTGGAACCCTATCGGTATAGTGGTGTTAATATGACTGGATTCAGGATTCTAAACACGGAAAATACCCAGGTGTCATCTATCATTGAAAAGTGGTCTATGGAGCGATTGCAAGCACCTCCTAAGCCTGATTCAGGTTTGCTGGACGGATTTATGACGGTATGAATATCAGCATTTAGTTCCTTTTTGGCATATGTTTTTAAAGCTAAAAAAACTTTTAACTTTTTATTTCTGTTACTAAAATTGTTTAGTGATACGAAGCCAAATACTATTGTAAACATAAGTCAGACAGTAACTGTGGTGTTTCTGTTAATATTCTGTAGACTGAATACATGGCCATATTAATTTTCTTCCAAAACTACGCATACTGTATTTTTTTCCAAATGTTAATGCCACATTGTAAATTTCTAATTCATCCCGTATTTCCCTACTTCGTTGGTGAAGATATTGTATAGGAGCATGTCAAATCATGACAAAAATCAAGTTAAATCACAATTGTCTCTTTCTCCGTGTTTTGTGTATTACTCTCTTAAGATTCATTCATTGATAATGCGTACTATTTCATTTCTACATAAATATTCTTATATATTTTTAAAATCTTATAAATAACACCTTCTTACTCTCTTTTCCAGTTTCTGTGCCTTCACGTAGCTAATTAGTCTGGTTAGGTTTTTTTGGTTTTCTTTTGTTTTTATTTTTCCCCTTCCATTGCCACTATTCTCTGGCCTCACTTGAGTTCATGAAAATCACAATTACATTTATGCAAATAAACTTTCATTACTAGATTTTCAGTGAGTTTCTGCTCATTAATTGGAATTAAATCTAAAATTATAGCATCAGGAAGGGATTTATTTTAAAACATTTCTTACACTAGGACCTTTTTAGTTTTCAAATTTCAAGTTGTTCAAGGATCTAATTTTCCACTTTGGCTCTGAGTGATTGGTAACATCTTTGCTGACAGAGTTCCACTGCTCTTTAGATATTTTTTTTTAGAAACCTTTTCACATTCCATATGAAAAATAGCTAAGTCTGTTTCTTGAAGACAAGTGTCTTAGTTATCTATCAATTATCTAGATTGTGTTAATTCAACCACATAACATAGCTAATCTTTTGAACAATTTTTTTCTACTGATAACGTTTAAAGATTTTATAGGCATTAAATACTAAATGCAATCAATATTTTAAAAAGTTAATTTCCTTTTTGTCTTAGTTTTAGAAAATTACCCTTTTTAGAGAAAAAAATACTTTTTTCTTCTATTTACTTGTGTATAGTGTCTTAAACATGATAATTGGAAACATATTAAGATTAATTTGTTTACTAGTTCTGTTGTGCTGCACTTTGCAGATCCCATTATATAGTACTTTAAAAGTTACATTGTTAATTTCTCTAAATAATTCCAAATAAGCAAACGAAGCCCTGAAACTTTACAAATGTGTGAAGTATGCATGTGGTTTACATAGAGCTGCTGCTTATTATTGTAAGTCATTGTTTCATGCTTACTTGTTTGCATTCACGTTTTCATTCTTTGATTTTTACCTTTTTTAATTTAAAATTTGTAGCAGTTCTTCTCACTCGTAGTTGTATATTTTCTGCATCGATCAAAGATATAATTGATCTCAAACCTTTGGATAGTTACCAAGATCAGCAGCAATAGTTATTTTATCAGATCATAGGGCCAAGGTCAATAAAATTGTAGAATAATACATTTTGGAACAGAGTTCTGTGGGCTAGTCACATGTTTTTTGTGTTTTGTGATGCTATAAAGAAAGTGCTGTTCTCAGAAAAGTTTCTGATGTGAGGCAGAAACATATTATTGCTAGTATATGACTGTGTAAGACCATACCTTACACCATTACTTCACCTCAGGATAGAAAAAGGTAAAGAAGTGCATGAAAAACACACTGGTTTCTCTCCTGGATCCTTCAGAGCCCTCTTTGTATATCTAAGTGGAGCCAAATATCCATACAGACTCTGATGAATATTTTATGGGGATTCTTTATGTTGATTAAGCATCTAAATGTGCTTTGATTGCCTGGCTTTTAGATACCTGAGATATGCGGAGAGAATTTAAAGCTTATTTAAAGGCCTAATAATAAAGATGCTTACAAAGCTTTTATAATTTGTCCCTTAGATACAGTTTGGAAGGTGTAAAAGAAAGTTATGCCATGGCATCATTGCACAAAGTTCTTCCTGTGCTCAGAATAAAATAAGTGGAATAAAATAAGTCAATTTATTGACTTATTATCAGTAAAGTTACGAAGTTCATAAAATTTGACTTCCATTTCACTGTTATTCATGTGTATTTAAAGTCAGAAATGCACTCAGGAATTAAAGATTCTACACAGATATTAATTAGAATGCTCTAACTGATATAGGCTGAACTGCAAATTTGTTTTATTTTACTGGTTGATAATGACCACAGCTTATTCAGAAAAATATTAACAGTAAACCTACTTGATGGGTGTGCATTCAGCTCGAGCCACACAGCTAAATGCCATTTAGTCAGGTATTAAACCACCTGAAACTTGAGAATTTGCCAAATGAAAAACTGAGGTTTGTGAGTCTCTGAGCATTTAGAGACCTCAGTGAAGACTAACTGGTTTCCGATTGTGTAAAACCAGACCTGTATGCACTGCCATTCAGAAGTTCTGGTGGTGTTTGTGTTATGTCCTTCTTCCTCTGACTTTTCCACCGTATACAAATGAACTGAGCTATCATGACAGAGTTAGAACTATCAATGTAACTCTGACATTACATTTCCTTATTTAGGATTCGTGGAGTTTCCAGTCTTAATTCTTGTTTCAAGTTGTTTTCTGTAGGCTTGTCTGACTTTCTAGTTAGTATGTAATTTTCCTCATAATTATCTGACCTTGAGTATCCTGATGTGACAGAAGGTGGATATAAAATTTCATCTCGTCTCTTTGGAATGTTCCAAGTCAGATTTCCAACTGTGAATTCTATTGACTTCAGTTAGGATAGTTTTTCCTTTGTCTCTAGGTTGCCCCTCAGAACAGCTCTGGAAAGGGTGATACCTTTAGCACACCTGAGAAGTTTAGTGGTGAAAAACAAAATTTCCATCACATTTCAGTCTCCTTCTAGGATTTCTTAAGATTCTTTGTATGGGCTTTGGAAAAACAAATTTAAACTATTTAATGAATGCTACCATATTCAATCATTCTAATATTTAATAAATGTTGACTTATTTGTATAACAAAGAAACTAAATCCATTCTGTGATTTAGGAGGGTAACTACAGAGCAATTGGCTTTGTTCTTTCTGTGGCTCCAGAAAATCTATGGAAATGTTGGAAACCATTTGCCATGTTGTGTCATACTATACATGTTTTCCTTACATACACTTTTGTGATAAAAGGTTTGCTTGTATAAATGTTTATAAGAACCAAATAGATATTTCTGCTAAAGTCTAAATTGGTGACTTTGAAATAAAGCTGTGAATATGCTTTTAACATGATACATAGAAGTCCTGAGGAAGTCTCAGTGGTCTACTTTTATTGAAGAGACTTTTCTAGCATGATTCACTACTAATAGATTTCATTTATACTTTTGATGGTTCTTTCATATTTCGTTATGGGTCTGAGGAAAATCAAAGTGGTACTTATCCTCATAACATATCAAAGATAATCTAAATGTGTTGCTATTCAAATATGTTTGTATCTTTTTATCTCTGTCACACACTTGTGCATAAATGCATGTATAGCTTGCATTACAAGTGGTATAGCTTACGAAGTTACTTAAAACATTATATTTATTTCTTAAATCTAAAGATCTTTTTTTCTGAGTATTCTCAGCAATCTTGTATTTACTTTGATCATTGTTTTTGTATCACCATCCTCTTACTAAATGGATAGAAAGAAATATACAGTGCTTTAAAAGTAAAGATCACATGGAACTGGGACATGTTATGGCTATTGTTTCTTATAATAAAAGTACAGGAATATGTTAATGATAATTCTGTCACAGGTAATAAGTCATGCCTTTAGAAAATACTAGAAAAAATGAAAAGTCAAAGGCCAATCTATTGCAATACTTTTTCTTGCTGGTAGAATTAATTGTATCTAACATTTCTCTGTCTTTTTCTCATTGTCTCCTTGCTTCTTCTTGTTACTGCTGGGTGAAAAAGTCCCAATGAAATAACGAATAAAATCTTTGCTCATGTTAAATCCAAAGCTGGGACTTTTTCAGACTAGAGTAAACTTTGTAACGAATTCTCACTTGATCCTCACTTCCTGACTTAATTCAGCACTACATAAAAATGTCTTTTTTTTTTTTTTTTTGGCTTCTTACATGTTTCCAAATAAAAATCAAACTGACTCTAATGTGTCACAATCTAGCTGGTAAATATCTGCTCATCCATGCATTTCCCTGTTTCTCACCACTAATTCCACTTGTCAGCAGTTCAAAATGCACATTTATAAAGATAGCCTGTGGGCAGGGTGGGTCGTTAGCTTTTGAACTTGCTCTGTCTATGAGAAGCTTAACTATACTGAACATTAAGGTAAAAATCACCGGGTACTGGTTTGATCAGCTGCCAGACTGGATTACCAGTGGCTTATTTATGGCTTAATCATTGTACTAGAATGTTTAGTTGCCTAGATATCTTTTACAGGGTTATAGAAGCTGGTGCGTAGAAGTAAAATAAAGGCATCTGCAGAATATTTTTTTTCCATGTGCATTCCTGTCCCAGAGACTAGTTAATTATAGTGTGTGAACAGCATTCAAATCAAAAGAGGTTGAATAGCATCACTGAAAGTTCGCTCCAAGATAAATATTTGGAGTTGTACGTCACCAAAATGAATGGATTTTTTTATGTATACAAAATGTGTGATAGATTCAGGTATGCAAACCTGTGGTTCTGTTGAAGCAATCTTGCTTGAAAGTATTTAAATGTTGCAGATTGCAATACAGACTGAAACGACTCTGAAATGGAGCCTTGTGTTACGATGTTAGTAAACAACTTCTAGCTAGATTGAGGGTCTTTAAACAATTCTCTGATTATATGATATATTCATTACCGTTATTTTTCACCAACTTTATACTAAATTCTGAAATTTGAAAGTGGTTGCTACTTAGCAACCTCTTGGAAAAAATGACCTGGCATTAAAAAAAACTACGCTATTTTTCAACCAGAATAAGATTTCTTCTTGAAAAATGAATTTATAATGTAAGTTAAAAAAAATATTTAACTTAATGTAACTTTAGCTTTTATTTCGTAAAAAGTTTAGATTTGCAAGGGTTCATCCTGATTCATCGTGGAGCAAAAAAAAGAATTTTGGATTTTCCGGCGAGATGAAAAAACTACTTAATTATGATCACTGAATGTTTTTCTTAAACTTTAACAGTATTGTCATCTGTACTGTATTAGTGGGAAGTTATTCTGGAAAACAGAGGAGTGACATACTATTTTCAAGAAATTTTACTTTGGTATACTTGACGTCTTATTTTTGAGTCTGTGCAAGTAGCACACAGAAAGATTAAAAAAAACAACCTGCAGAACCCTGACCATAAATGCACTCCTACATTTATATCTCACAACCATGATTCTGACCAAGTGAAATAGCGCATGAATAAAGTGTTGTGAGTTTGGAATTCTTTTATTTTACAACCATTAATCTTCCACAGTTTTCTGTGCCTCAAGTCAGAACTTAGCATGCATAATTAAGATGACCTAACAAGCTCTGCTGCTTCATTAACGTAAAGTTTTCCTTACTAATTGCTTTTGCCTATCATGCAATTTAACTATCTGCTTTCATCTTATGTAGAAGAGAGTGTACTTTTTTCTATTTTATTAATTTTATTCTTTAATGTTCACTTTAGTAGCTGTATATGGCAGGTGCAGGGAAGCACTGTGGTACTTGATGAATGCTATAGGCATAGTCAATATTAAAATGTTTTCCTCAGAAAAATGATAGTTTGGGTCTGATACGTTTTGTAGGCTGCCTAGCAAAATGGAGCATTATTTAGTTTTGTGCTTTCTCTTTCCACTTTAAGTCTCTTGTTCATTTTTTAAATTTTTTTTTTTGTCCTTTCTTTTCTGGACATAGTGTGCTTTTCAAGCTTAGGCGCTCTCCACCATGAAACATAGTATTTCTCAGCAAGGGAAAACTATTTATAAGAAAAATTTAGAGTGATATTAAATACTGAGGGCAAAAAAGCAGAGATTTGTTACATATACAGGATGGGCTTATGGTTCATTTCAGTGTATGAGATTTTCATTTGATTCAAAAAAAGATCAGATTTTATGGATAAAGATTTGAAATGTTTAAAAGCTGGTGTATAGACTTCCTTGGGTAAGGAGAATAGATCCAAGGATATTTTCTTTCAATACATAACTGTAAAAAAGATGCAAAGATCACAAGGAAAATGCCACTACCTTCATACATTGTCCTCAATTGAAAGAATATACAGATGCATTCACTCCACAGAGCTGTCTAGGAAATTCATTTTGAAACTAGCCATTTTGAGGGACACAGTAAAAATGCTGAAGTTATAATTGCTTTGGAATTTGAGAACAGAAATGAAAGAGAGAACAAGGTTAAATTTGTAAATGTGTAGGTATTTCCCCCTAATTAGCTCTCTATATTTGCACACCCAAAGACTTGGGGGACACATTTATATATTATATTCTTACTCTGTTCTCTGTTTTCCCTGATTGTAAGAAAACTTCCACTAAGCAACCTCTCAATGTCCAAACCTTATGGCTGTCCTGTGAAGTCTAGTTTATCTGAATGTTCACCTTCTTAGCTTTATGGTTATGTTAGTTTAATATTCTCAGAAGTTTTGTTGAATCCAATGGTAAGACAAGGAATTGCTAAAGAAAAGAATGCTTGAAGAGTGAGTATGGATTGACAGCAATGGTGTATTTTCAGTTGTATTAAATCAGTGTGTCTGAAAAACTCTAAAACCCTGTAATGAATTGGACAACTACATGAAAGCCATGTTAAAGGGCCAGCTGTAATCAGGTGAAAGAGCCCAATAATCATCAGAGCCCTTTGACTTACTTTTGGTAAAGCTTTTTGAATCATGTTAAACTAATGTGGTTAAGCTATTACAGTTGGAAAGTATACTTTTTTCCCATTATAACCAGGATTGGAAGAGATTAAGAGGGTAAGGGAAGGCATTGAAACCGTAACACTTGTAGCTTAAGAGCCATCTGAAACTTAAAAATCTAGAATTAAAAAAAGTGATTCAGCTTTTTTTTAATCGTGATTTAACCAAGACTTAATGATGTTTTTATTGAAAAAGATAAATAACTCCCATGTCAGATAATTGGACATTAATAATATTGAGGACACTCTTCTACTGCTATGAAAGAATCTGTGTGTCTCTGATCCATTTTAATCAATGTTTAGGTGAGCAGCATGAGCCAAGAAAATGTGAATAAAAAAAATACAGCGCTGATAAATGAACAAATTAGACTTTAACCTAACAGTGTTAAGATTAAGCTCTTAATTACTGACTCAAGAAATCGGGGATATGCAAAACTGGAAATATACTGTATTAGCAATACTAGTATTTTATATATTTAGTTCAGTTTAATTTTTAACCTAATTTTGTTCTGTACCTCAGTTTGTTAGTTTCTTGTGCAGTCTTCTCCAAAATTCACTGCTTTGCTTTCCTCCCAAAGGAAGCAAAAAAATTATGGTCTCATCCAGGGTTTTCTTTCAGCTTGCTTCTGGAGTTTGACTTACTCTGTTCATCCTTGATGTCAGGATTTTCAATGATTGTACAAACTGATATAGGTAGTGTGGTTATTACACTGGGTACGAATTCCACACTGAGATAGAAATGTCTAAAATTTAGTTTTATTTTCCTTTAGGCAAATAGACTTTTATAGTTAGTTGGGGGTAAGAAAGAATACATTCATTGCAAGTACAGTATTTTAAAGATTGTTCAAGTAGTGTTTTAATGAAATTTAGGCACTTATCTAGCAGTTTTAACAGAATCTACAGCTGCTTTACTTCCTGCTAATTCCTTAGAGTATGCTTGGATTTTTAAAAAAATAATAAATTATTTCATACTTGTTTACATTCTTGGTTTGTAATAGTAATCTCTGTAATTTAGCAATGAAGTTATTTTATAGAAGATAAGACTTCCAATTTGTTGAATAACTTGTTACAAATTAGTCAGTTCTTCTAACAGTAAAAAGGTATTTGTGAAACTGCAATTTCTTATCTCTACATAACAATACAGAAATAACAGTTATATTTGAGATAGCTAGTTAAATAATAATTTAGTAACTGCTAGGAGGCACTGTGACTGGACAGAAGGATTTGATGAGAAAAAGGTGCTGTTAAGGTTCCTGAGGGTGAAAAGTTCCATAAAAATAAAAAGAAATACTCATTATAGAAATACAGCCTTGGATTCTGATTTAGAGCTTCAAAGAGTATAGCTTGTTATGTAGACAGCTTTATAATTATCCCTTTAGCAAAAGGAATTTTATGGATTTGCTGATGAGATGTGTTTAGTAAAACAGTGTGGCAGCAAATGTGTACTTCAAAGGAAATACTAAACAATTACTTATTACTGTATTACAAGCTAAGAATCTCCCCTAGGCACAGTTAACTTCATGAGTTTAGGGACTATGCAGGATTTCATGCTGTAAGATGTTTTAGAAATGATATGTCAGCTATTTTGGGTATTAATTGCATTATTAAGTATTTGACTCCTATATGGAATCTTTCTTGGTATTTTAAGAAAAAGGATCTATCAGGAACTTGCAATCCTATCCCGAAGGAAAGATATGCCCAAGTGTTGTACAGCATTTAGCAGAAATTGCAGCTTCTCTCCTATGCAAGATTTCATTTAATTCTTCCAGATGTGGTTTAAGGATGTATGCACATATTTATAAGTATAGTAAGGTTAACATGGATTTATATAACGCTTCCATGTTAGAACTCTCCTGCTACATCTTTAAAAAGTAATAGAGAAAACTCTGTGTAAGAGCAAGTAGGGAAATGGTAAAACTTCTGCAACCTGCAAAAGCTCCTATGCACTCTGGAAGACTAGCTGAAGCATAGGTTGTTTTTTAAAATAGGAACTTAAGTGCCTTTACTCAGGAAATATGCAAGTGGCTGCACTGTATGAAATCTAAAGTCTGAGGACTGTAACCCAGTATACCATAATCTGTCAAAGGAGATAGTTTTCTTAGGATAGACATTCTGAAATTCAGTTTAATAATTTATTTATATGCTGTATTAATTGTAACTTTTTAGGAAAAGTGAACTGAAAGCAAGACTACTTTAATTCTGTTTCTTTGCTGTTCTGGTTAAATAATGTTGTCTTTAGGAGTACCATAATCCATTAAAGCGTGTAATCAGACTTATTTGCAGGAATGAACAACTCTAGCAATCATTATGGCTACAGTTGTAGGATGTGGAATGGTGACAGTGGAGCCACGCTAG
>NW_009636342.1:0-28496 GCF_000690535.1 Cariama cristata | reverse complement strand
CAGCAGCAATGTAAGTCAGTTTGTGGAGAGAAGCGACCATCAGTTTAGCCCTTATTGTGGGCTCATCAGCTTCACAGTGGCACTGCCTCTTGAGACTGGTATGTACCTCAATAGTGAGGTTTAAAAGTATGTTCTGGGTAAAATCCTGTCCCTTTGGAAAACAATATATGTGTGTAATTTGGCTAACCTTGAGTTTACTACATGTGTGCCAGGCTTAGATACGGTAATGCAGATGAACTGGAGTTGATTTTTTTTTTCTAATGGAGTTTTAAATACTGTGTAGTGTAATGGAGTGAAAAAGAGTGAAAATCATATGTAAATATGTATCTCTGAATATTCAGGTGGTTAACTTGGGCGTAGTTCAGTAAGCTTTAACTGCCTTCATTCATTACATACTTCTGATTTATGAAAAACAAGAATGTGTTTTTTCTTTCTGTTACTAATTAATACTTACTGATTACTAGACCAGTTGACATAACTGGTAGAAATAAATAAGCTTCTGGGCATACCATCTTCTCTGCTAAAGACCTGAAGGGATCAGTGCTTGAACATTTCTCCATTTTTTTCCATTTCCAGATGTATATAGGTTTGTCTAATAAAAGGTATTACTTCTCCCTATAAATCTTTTTTTGCTTATCTCCTTAAACTGCAGCACAATATTTGTAATTTTACATGAGTTCATATAGTACATGTAGACTTCACTGGGACTTTCATCCAGATCAGATATATAGGTATTGCTTAAATTAATTTTCCTAAGGGATAACTCTTATTTCCTGTCCAGAACATCATGGACTCAAATTTAGTGCTTTCCAGATGACACAGGATATTATGCCTGGCCTCCACCTGCCCCGCCAGAAGACCACAGGTCTCCTATAAGTCCAAAGTCATGTCTGCTCACCTTCTGTGGAAGTTTCGCTTATGTTTGAGTATTTTAAATAGTGCTATATGCCTGCATTTAGGCTGCTTAATCAAACTTTTAACTAGAATTGTAGCAGTGAATGTATTTTCCACTTAAACAGTCTAGTGGGAATAGAGTTGCCACAAGCACAAATATAGAGCTATTAAACGGTGCCTAGGAAAATTCAAGCATCAACCTGGATCTGCACCTGAATACCTTTATGTCAGACTGCAAACAAAATTAACATGCTTTCATTATTATGTATTTTCTTTGTGAACCTGAGGCCTCTGCTGTTCCAAACCACATTCAGCATAGGAAACAGGTGAAAAAAATAACATACTGAATGCATCAAAGAGAATTAAGTATCATGATGCTATGAAACAGAGATATTACAGTTTTTATACTCTTCATACTCCCACTTCCCAAGACCTGAGTGTATGTATAGTATGTTAATAGCAGAGATAAGGCTGTATCCTATTCCAGATAATGAAGGGCTATGTAATGTCCTGGAAATAAATCTTAGAAGTTTTAAAAATCCCTTATTTTGATGCTATAGAATCAATTATTCAAGCCTAGTGGTGAAATGGTACTGGGAAAGTACTGTTTTGTAAAGGATATTCTATGCATGTAATTTCTCTTAATATTGTTTACAAAAACAAAATCTCATTTTATCTCTTTTCGTCATATGTAGCCATGGATGTATAATTCAATCCATCTGTTTATTGAGCTGTTGATTGAGGCCTCAGTTCAACAAAAAGTTCAATGTGTTTTCTTGCTGAAAAAGCAATACAAATCTTGTCAGTAGTCCTGTTGAAGTCAGCTGGACTACTTTGGCACTTACCGTGAAGTATATAATTTGTTTAAATGGCACTTCAAAGGTCGCTTATGTAAAAAAAAAATGGTTTTATGTAAGTTACTTTGTTACACTCCTTCACTCTGTTATTTTGCGCAAAGACTGACAGAGAATTTCAAGGTATTTCTGAGCACAGAGGGCAATCCTTTTTCAATCCCTTTGTGATAAATGACATAGTTCAGAAAATAACACTTTGCAAATTGTGTATGCCTGATGATGCGATTGTTCTCAATGTCATTTACAAAAAAGATAAAAAATATTAGCTTTAGACTATTTTGGATTTTTTAGCCATCTATTTACTTAAAATACAGGACAGTTATTCTGATGTAATTCCAAAATGTGAGTAAGATTGTAGTTAGAATCCAAATAAAAATAACTCTGTAGCTGAAGGAATATTCTTGTCTACAAGACTGCTGAAAAGAAACTTTTGTTTTTCATTTATTCATCTTCAAACTGAAAAAGAAACCCTTTTTTGTTACAGTGCTCATAATTTCTGTCATAGTCTCTAGGGTGCTTCACACAGTGTGATTCATATTAACACGAATGCTGGAAGTAAGAGGCCTTCCTGAGCAGGTAGTTTTGCAGAAGTGTATACCCAGAATTTGAAGCCAGGGAACATCAAGGTAGCAGCTGGAGGACTGCTGGCCAGTTATCATGAAGTTGCTAGAAGGTGATGTCTACAAAATTTCCTCACTGGACTGTCCTGAACTCCTTGGAGAAAACTGGCATACCTATAGACACCTTTTGGCCAGTGGTGGATTTCATAGAATCATGGAAGAGCTCAGGTTGGAAGGGACCTTGAAAGATCATCTTGTCCTACCTTTCATGGGAAAGGGAGCTAAGATGAGATTATCTTGCACCCTGATCAATTGTGTCTTGAAAACCTCAAGTGATGAGAACTCCACCATATCCCTGGGGAGGTTGTTTCAGTGATTGTTCTCACTGTAAAAAATTTGTCAAGATGAAACCTCTTCTGGTGTACCTTGTACCCATTGCCCTTTGTCCTCCTCATGTAGCTCCTTGTGAAGAGAGAGCCTCCGTCCTCTTTCTAGCTGCCCTCTAGGTACTAGAATACTGTGATGAGGTCCCCCGAGCCTTCTCTTTTCCAGAAAGAAGAGCCCTAGCTCCTTCAGTCTTTCCTCAGAGGGCAGGTTTTCCATCCCTGTGATCATCTTTGTGGTGTACCTTTGGACTCTCTCCGGTGTGTCCGTGTCTATTGAATTGTGGGGACTGTAACTGGACAGAGTACTCCAGGTGTGTCCTGACAAGCGCTGAGTAGAGTGGGATGATCGCATCTCTGTCTCTGTTAGTAATGCCCCTGTGGATGCAGCCCAGGATCTGATTTTCCCTTGTTGCTGCAGCAGCTCACAGCTGCCTCATGTTCAGCTGGTTGTCCACCACGACCCCAAGTCCCTTTCAGCAAGGCTGCTCCCCAGCCATGCAGATCCTACTATGTGCTGGCCTCTTTGGTTTTGTCATCTTTGCACTTGTCTTTGTTAAACTGCATTCAGTTCTTGCTAGATTATCCAGGGCTCTCTGTAAGATGGCTCTACCTTCTGACATGCCCCCTTACCACCCAATTTAGTGTCATCAGCAAACTGCTTAGCAATGGGCTTTCCATGTGCTTCTGCTTACTGATTGCATATCTAACAACCCTTTCTTGTTCCTGACATCTCTGGCCAATTTCAATTCTAGTTGAGACTTGCCTTCCTGACTGCATCTCTGCGTGTCCTAGCAAGGTTCTTATAGTCCTTGATGGATATTCGGCTGCCTTTCCATACCTGGTATGCTTCTTTTTTTGCTGTTAAGCACAACCAAAAGCTCATTGTTAGGCCAGACTGCTCTTTTGTTCTGCTACCTTCCTTTTACTCTGTGGAGGATGGGCTGTTCTTGTGTTTCTAGGAGGTTGTTCTTGAATAACTCCCAGCATATGCAAGATCCTTTGCCCTCCGTGGCTCCATGGATGATTCCCATGGAATTCCTCACAGCTGGGCTCTGAGCATTTTGAAGCTGGCTCTTATAAAATCCAAGTCTTTGTCCTTCTACTGGTCTTCATTGTGCTCAGCAGGAGCTTAAACTCCACAATGTTGTGATTGCTGTATCTGAGATTGCTGTTGGTAGTTATGTTGTCAAGTAAGTCTTCTCAGTTTGTGAGTAGTAACTCTAGCAATGCGCTGTTCCTAGTTGGCATGTCCAGCAACTGTAGCAGGAAGCAGTCCTCAGTGCATTCCGGGAACCTGATGGACAAGTTGCATATCACTGTGGTGTTTTCCCAACAAATGCCCAGGTAATTGAAGTCACTCATGAGGACTGGGTTCTGTTGGTTCATGGTTATGCATGGGGGCAGGGGGAATTAATTCAGCAATGTACTTGTGTATTTATAAACTTTAAAGTGTACTGTCGATACGTATACCAACACAATGAATATAAAATTTCATAGAAACCAGTTTAGTAATGATACTTTGACGAAGAAAGTGCTGTAATATTTTTTTTTTTTTAATCCTCTGAGCATTAAGCTTATTTGAGCATTGGTTTGAAGTTGGATTTTTTTGCCATTGATAGAATATACCTCTACGAAGCACATTAGAGAGGAACATACCTCTGTGATCTTCACAACTTCTGTGTCCCCTATGAATATTTCTGCTCTGTTTCTGCCTCTTAAGATGTTTTTCATTCTTAAATTTTCCTTTTTTGGAAAAAAAAAAGAGTATCAAGAACATAGGAGTACCTGCTGTAGAGCTGGATACATTTGTTTTCAACTTCTAGTTGAAAATGGAAATGTAAATACTAATATACCAATTTCTATTCCAAGAGCACTGTCATGCATCTAAGGTCCTCAGCCTCAAGTTTGTTGCATGATCACAAATAGAAGACTAAAATCTATATTCATGGAAGGAGAAGTTGCTTTCTTGGATTGAAAGATTTATAGCAACATCTGGTAGCAATTAGAAAGGCTTCTTTGTTCTTTGGCACAGTCAGGTCTTCATATCTTTGGACAAAGCAAAGATGTGCTTAATGATATCAATTAGTAAATGCATAGATTTTCCGCAGTTTTGCAATTAACAAGGAAAATAAAAACAGAAACTTTTTTCTTTAAATTGAATATTCCTTTACTAATGTTAATACAAGTAGGACTCTCTATCTTAATTTGCTGGGTTTAGTCCTGAGACGGTATTCTAGATGAAAAACCTAAATATAAAAAGAAAAAGAAATATACCTTTTATTGACATTTATGTCAAGTTGCATCAGAGAGTATTGACTCTGTGGTTCTCTTAGCAATGAACATGCTTAGGTTTCTTTGACTTTACTGTTCCACATTTGGCCTATACATTGACTAAATACTTGTCTTAGATAAAGGTCATCAATTAGGAACAGATGCTAGGAAATTAGGAACAATGTTAGGAAATTGTTTTTAAACAATTTAAAAGGGTTTAAATGTGAAGGCTGAACATAAAATTCAGGTTTACTTTGATTATGAACAGATATTTTATTAGCATTTATAAGGACATATTTTTAAATCTAATGTGAAAAGAAATCAGTGCTGATTTTGTGTTTTAGACAAGGATGTAGAATACTGAATGACATTGTAGTGGATTTAGTGACTGCAACTTATCTGGAGAAAGGCAGAAAAAAAGCAAGGATTATGTTCTTTTCTGCACCCAGATAAAGTGTGTGTGTTGATTTAACGAAATCAACTGTATTAGGTTAAAAATGAAGACACCCGTCAATTTTAGGGAAGTTACTCTGAATTTGATGAGATCAGATTATCATTTAGGATTCATTCCTAAAAAAAAAAGAAACAACAACATACGGGATATACTTGGAAATATACAAATGAAAGATGAATAAAGTGAAACTGTAAAATGTAACACTATAATAAAGTCTATATATACTGAAGTTTAGCTTGGACATAATAAAATTCAGGAAAAATAAATTGGTAGAAGATCAGTGAGTTTTGTTAGCTTCTGCATCATGGCTAGTAATTCTCTGAGGCAAAGATCATGCTCCTTTCAAAAAACTGTGAATCAAGAGACTCATAAGGATGATGCTTGAGTAAAAGATCTATCAATGAATAAAAGATCAGAAAAGAGAGAGGATTCCAGGAAAAAAAATAGAAGAAGATTTTAATATTTGTGTGTTAGTGTGCTTTTCTTTATCTTGTGGATACTAGCATATGTTCCTTTTACTTTTGGTCAGAATACTCTTGGAAATCAAAATGTGTAGATGATCTATGTGAAGCTCATTTAATGCTGTTGGTTAGAATCCAAATGTCAGGGACCTGCATTGATTTACAAGTAAGATCAAGGGAGAAAGTCCATCAGTAGAGCAGTGGGAGGTAAAGCACTATCAGGAGAGAATCTTTACTATCTAAACAGTAGGTAACATAGTTATTACAGAAAAATACTGAAGGGCTTTTCTGGGATTATAAATTAGCAACAACTAACCCACCAGATCTAACACAAGATTTGCTAATGATTTGCTCCTAAAGAGTGAACTGTTCCATGAGAAGATGTGTTCTTATCTCTTCATTTGCAGAGATGTGTTCAACTTTCCAGAGCTGCCAAAATATTGTTTTCTTTATGTTCCATAAGTTGTAATAATTTTGAAATGCAGTACCTAATTTTTGAAGCAGTTTGCATTGTTACAGATAGATGATTAAGATTCAGCCAAGTGCAGTTCAATGTAAGATGTATGGAAAATGTTAGAAAAGTTTCCATTTAAGGCTTTGTAATAGTGTAAAAAGTTCCTGTTATGGGGGGGTGTGTGTTTTATTATAAGCATTTTTTAAATTTTTATGTGTGTGTGACACATAAAGCATTACTGGGAGCAACACATTGCACGTCATGTGATGTGGCCAATTAGGCTTCCTTAATGTGACTTTACCCTCTTAAAAATGAATTCTTAGAGTGATATTTGGGTCTGTGGTTCCCACCACCCAGACCCTGCCTTGTCTAAGCTGTGCTTTCTTTGACTTACATAGTTGGAAGTAGTAGCACATAAAACCAGTAAAGAATGCAAGTACTTTTTCCTGGAGATAATAGAGGATTGAACAAAATATTTCAAGACTCAGAAATTTGAAGCACTTCAAATATTACATTTGGAAGCATAACCAGATCATATACAGCAAGTTCTTTGTATAAGAAGGACCTCAATACACTGGTGCAAACTCAGCGGAGAGCCATCAAGATTTTCAGGGCTGAGGGACTGGAGCACTTGCACTATGAGGAGAGGCTGAGGGAACTATCCCAGGGAAAAGAAGGCCTCGTGAGGACCTAACAGCAGCCCCCCAGCACCTGCAAGGAGATTATGAAGAAAACAGAGCCAAGCTGTTCCCAACAGTGCACAAGCACAAACTGAAAGGAGAGAGGTTGGAATTGGATACAAGGAGAAACTTTTTCACCATGACAAAAATAAAACGGTGGAATGGATTGCTCAGGTTGTATAGTCTCCAGCCTTGCAGGTTTTCAAGACTTGATATCAAGTTCTGAACAACATGGTCTGATCTCGGAATTGACATTGCTTTGAGCAAGGGGTTGGACTAGGGAAGTCTTGAGGTCTTTTCAACTTGAATTACCTCATGAACTTTAATTTATACACAACAACTATTTATAGCTGTCCTCTGAGAGATTAATCTCCAGTAGCTCTGTAGAGCTCTCTTTGATCTGAGGGAACCTCTCCAAGACCAACAGCAGTTACAGCCATGGAATTGAAAACTGTACTTGTATTAATGAAGAAGAATTGTAGCTTAATCACACAGACAACATATAGTTGGTAAACCAGAGTACAGGTTCTTCCTTTTGTTTTAGAAGCTGCCCTTCTGTTTCAGGAGAAGCATCTGAATCACTTCCTGTTTTTCTTGTACTTTAATCCTAACGGGCATATGAATTTTTCAAAGTACAACAAAACTTCATTAAAAATATTGTCGTCTCAAACAGGATTTTTTAAGATTTTACTACCACGGAAGATGTGTTAGAATATATCAATTGTAGTACTATGAAACTACTGTTAATATCAAAATGCTTAATGAATTCATTCAGTGAAAAAAATGATATAGCGATAATTGTATCGCTGCTAGAAGACATTAAAATATGCTTTTGTTGAATATTTATAAAACAGGTCGGTGATCTTTGTAAGATAGTCAAAGTTGTTGATCATTACAGCTATCCAGCCACACAGACGTAATTATATCCCAAACAAATAAACCTTAAAAGTACTGGGAATTTAAAAGGATCTGATATTTGAAATGGTGAGCACACAGTAAAAAGAAACAGTGAGAAACCTAATAATTCCATGTTCAGTTCACAGCTTGGCTGGTTTGCTGCGTTTTAAGGTAAGGAGGATCATGACTTGAGTGTCTCTGTACTGTACAGTTGTAGACACAGTGGTTAATCTGCCTGTCTCCTTTCTACGCAGCTGTTGAACAGGCAATCTTGCAGAATGCTTGGTGGCAAACCATGCAGAGCCTTTCCAGGAATGGCTAGTGGGCTGCTAAATCATCCAGCAGTGGCTTGGCATATTCAAACATATTCTTTCATGGTGGTGGCCATGTCTTAGGCTTCATTTGTTTCTGTTTGCAGATAAACTGCCCAGAGAACAAGTTTAATATCCTTTGCCTGTGCTTCAGAGTGAACTGTACATACATACCTCCTAATGAAGAAGATGCCTAAACAGTATGTGTGGAATTCACCTCTCCTAACTTAATCTGTGTAAAATTCAGATGTCTAGTAATTGCCTATGTTTCCTTTGCAGTCAGTAGAGGAAGAATACAAAAATTTGTCCTAAAAATGCTTGCATAGATTGTATTACTGAAGGAATGTCTATAGAGAGCCTGGATGACTGACTGGCAAATTTTAAATGACTGAACTTAGACGAAACAGTTCCTTTCTGATGTATGTGAGTTTTGGACATACAGACACCCCTCTCCAAGTTGTTTTTTTTTATTGTTCTTTGACTTTTGATGATGTGTTTACAGTTCTAATCTGCCTTGCCTGTGGCTCTAAGGAGATAGGTGTTCTCTAATATGGACTATATTACTTCTGTGTCCTATCTTGAATCAGTGTATACATACACACCAAGGTGATGATATATTTTGATAAACTAACTAAAAATACACTAACAATACAGTAAAGTTGTAAATAAATAAGATTACTTGTTTTGTGTATCCCTAAAACACAAGAATATTCTTGCTTTCAAGGCTGATCCCACAATGCCAGTTGTCAGTACTGTCTCAATTTTTTCAACAGTGTGTTCTGTTTTAATTGTTGTGGACTCTTGCAGATCTGACCACCTGAAGGAACTTCTTAACAATTAATCTGGTTGGATAGGACTTAGGTAGCAAAGTTAATAACCATGTTAGAAGCTATAGCACTCTGCTTTCTTCCTGATGACATTTAGTGAAGACTCTCACTCCTTATCTGTCCAAACCAACCTATGAAATTATTTCTTCTCATGTTGCACTCTGTAAACCCAAACAGTTTAGTTCTTGCCAGAGATGGAGAGCGGGAGGAAGGAGTTTTAAGTTCTTTAAATAGTTCTTTAAATATGGCAGTTCTGTATGTCAGAAAATTAGACAAAGCTCCAGGTCTTTTCTTTTGATAAAATCCTAATTGTGTAAAGTACTAAAAATGTTTATGTGGTTCCATAGCATTTCCAGATCAGCCAGAGGCTGTACTGCAGAAGATAGTAAGCCAAATCTCCATAGGCCAATTTATTGTGATGCTATTCTTTCAGTACGTCTTCTCCTCATTATCTGGACAACAGCAAGAATCCAAGGGTTGGTTTTTTTTTTTTAAAAAAAAGGAAACAACAAATACACTTTGGTACTAGTCCAGCAATTCATGTGACCTAGAGGTCTGACTAGTAAGATAATATTTACGTATATCTGTGACTTATTCCAATGGAGTAATGCCCTGCGGGAAGACAAATTAGGGGAGAAAAAAGTTTTTCTGAGTAAATATGAGCCATCAAGTAGGCCAAGATTAGATAATGAGGCCTTCAACAGCCAGTAATGGAATAACATTAAGTCTTTTGAGTTCGCTAGGCAGTTGGATGTGCTAATGGAGGTACCATGCTGGGAAAGCATGCATTGTACTTGGAATTTCTTGTGAGGGGGTGATTGCGCATTATGATATGAATAGCTAAGATAAATACATGGAAATTTTCTGCCAGAAAATTAGGGCCCCCTCTACCAGATAACGGCTCACTGGAGGAATGTAATAGTGGTGAAGTAAAATCTGAAAACAGATGATTTCCTATTTAATACTCCATTGATTTTCCTTCTCGAGCCATTGTCTCCATCATGATGGCTATGGTCTTTATTTTCATTTCATAATCAAGCTCAAGCTGTTTTGGTATGACTTGGGAAAGTACTTCTTTGTTGTTAGAAAAAGGTTTAATTCGTTAAAGTATTATGTTTTTCAGTTCAGGTGTAGCTACTGATTTCGGTTGGATTTTCACTAGTGTGCCTGAATAGATATTGCATAATACATGAAGTTGTTTTATTCAGTTTTGCCATTCATAAATACCACCCTGTCTTCAGTATAAATTTCAGTATCTTCTGGTATCCATTTGTGTCTCCAAATATTTAATATATCCTGGATAGTTCTAATACATGGTTCTGCTATAGAGGTCTTCATAAATTTTTGGTGTGATTAATTATCAAGCTTTTAGAAGGGTAAATGCGTTAATGTTGCTTCTGCCAGCTTATAAAAATTATTAATGTTTATAGTGTACTGTAGGCAGATATATTATTTCCAAAAATGAAAAAAAAAATCTGATTAAGAGGTTTTACTTTGTAGTGCTAACTGTCCTCCTCACTCTTCTGTTGATATTTCTGACCAGACAAATAACTTTCCTATTTTTCTCTCAACTGCAATAGCAAAAGCCCTACTTTTCTAGGAACTGCTATTCTGCAAAAATTTCCTATTCTATCATTCAGTAAAAGATGCTTGGAGGGAAAGATGTAATTAATCTGCATGTATCAAACAATGCAGAAAAGTAGATGTGGTCCAGAATGACTGGAGTAGATTATCTCTATCCATTGCACATCATGCTAAACTTGCTGCCCTGGTTTCTTTATAAAACCTACTGATGAATTGCTAACTGAAACTTTATTGTAAAATAGAATGATTTTCCTTGATTTGCAATGTAGGAAAAATTATGATTAGGAATCTGTAGTTTTCAGAAATATGTGTATCAAGAGAGGGCTTGTATCTGGAGCGACAAAAAAAAAGTAAATCATGCAACTTCAATAAACATAAATCTATAGAATCATAGAATCATTGAATGGTTTGGGTTGGAAGAGACCTTCAAAGCTCATCTAGTCCAAGCCTGCTGCCGTAGGCACAGACATCTTGTACTAGATCAGGTTGCTCAAAGCACCGTCCAGCCTGACCTTGAACACTTCCAACGAATAAACTTCTGTTCAATGAATGAGCTTCTCTGGGCAACCTGTCCCAGTGTCTCACCACCTTCATTGTAAAGAATTTCTTCCTTATATCCAGTCTAAATCATTCAGTTGTCTTAAAATCTGATGTGAGAAACCTCCTTTCCAAAAATTAAACATTCACAGGTATACTAAATTCTAAAGTCTAATCAAATTGCGTTATATATATCTATATATAATGTGTCCTATGTAAACATTTCAGTGGAAAGGGTTGTTGTAAAATACAAAGTACTTTCAGAAACGTGAGCTGTGTACCCCTTTGTCACCCAGGCAGTTTCAATTCTAGTACCTGGGTGTACCAGGTACTTTTCCTTCTGGGGCCTGCAGAACTGTAAACTGGACCAGTGAGACTAAGAATTAGCAGATGCACAGCTCCTTTTTTGACTGACAGTTTCTCGCTAGAGCAAAATTACTGCAGAGCATGGGACTATATTGTAGAATGAGAGAAAATATAATCTGCATAAGTTCCTTTTGATTTTCAGTGCTTCATTTGGGATACTTGTCTCTCTCAAGCTTGTAAACCCACTAAAATAATTATTTCATTTAATACCTCTATTATTTTTCTCCTACACTCTCTCTCTAGTATGTTTCTCACACCAGTATTTCATTCTAGTTTTAGGCTATACCTACTTTAAAAAATGCAATTTGAATACCTGGAGTAGGTTTTTGAGCAGTATCATGTGTGCTAAGCTAGTAGTATCTGGCTCTTTGATGGTGTCGATTCAATGTTTTCTTGTAGCACTAAAGATAGTAAAGGTGAACTGTTTTCACAAAGAAAAATATTCAGTAGGCAATAAATGTCTTACTACAAGTAAATCTTCAGTTACATTACTGCTAGCTTTATGACCACAATTTTAGCTTTTGGTTGTTCTGAAAGCTAGTGATTTTACTTTCGAGAAATGAGAATAATTTGGGGATACCTGATCGGTAGGTAAACTATTTATATGTCTATCTGATAAATATAAACAATGTACAAAGAAGTAAAATAATTTGTACTTAAATGACCATAAAACAACAATCATTCGTGGAACCCTAATGGTTATCAATTAAACACCCATTAGTGTGTATCCAGGATGCAGAAATAAAAGTTATATTTTCACAATAGCTTGATGAAACTTATGAAAAATCCCCAAATAAAGAATTATTTAGAGTGAATTTACTCTTTAAGTTACCTTATTTGGAAAATGTGTCCTCCTTTTGTTGGGATTACAGATTTGGTTTCTCTTGGGCGTTATGATTGTTTATTGTTTTTGTTTCTAAATAAGATGATGCTTGTGAAACTGAGATGATCTGTTCTCTTTTCTACACACTGGTATTTCAGAAAATGGCTAGAATTTTGGTAGATTTAAGTTCTAAGCATTCACTTAGTTTTGTGTTGCATGAACCTAGCTTCATACGCTTAAGCAAAGGAATTAAATATAAAAACACTGATATAGCACGTATACTATTGCTCCTTGGAGAGTTGAATTTCACCATGGATTTTGGATTTAAACTTTTACTTTATTAATAATTCCTTTGGCTTTTCTTCAGCTTCCTGTTAACTACAAACAAGAGGGAATTGTTGGAAAAGACAGATGTTTCTCATGAGATAAAGAGAAAATAAAGGAATAAACCAGACAGAGAGTTAACATTACACTCTCTGCTGGTGGATTGGCAGCTAGGAGTGACAGAATTCTGCAGGCATTTCCTATAGTGTGTTGTCCTCTCAGCAGTATTACTTTGACGGCCACAGTAAATATCCCTATGGACGTTAATAGATCACCAGAGATGATCCGAGTTTTCACCAGGATCACCAGTCATTGAAATAAGTTTATAATGTGTCAGTGATTGCCTTTCTGAGCAATCTGACTGAGCAAAAATTCTCACAGGAAATCCATATCTAGATATTAATAATAAGAAGAATAAAGCCCTAAACAGTTTCACCTCAAAGAAGCCTGAGAAATAACTTTTTTTTAATGAAGCATTAAAATATGTTCTCACCGAGGAATTATTTTCTTCTCACTGGGGATATTTTAGGTAAAATTAAAACATTCAGTATTAAAAATACTTGGAAAAGCATATGAAAGTGTTTTAATCATCTTGGGGAAGAAGATGCTTTCTGTAATTAAAATACCAAGAGAAAAGAATCCCTATAACCTTGCCCATCCTAAAACTGAAAACACACCATACCATTTATAAATGTTTATTATATGGGAAGCAAATTCTGTTTTATGACTATATTGAGCTTACATAATTCGTGGTGGAAGTGCAGAGAGAGACTTGCCCGTAGTAGTAAAAGCATTGACTCACATGTATTTGTCACTATATATTCACAGCTTGAATTTTGCATGAACTGAACTTTCTTTGCCCTACAGCAAGTTGTAGATTTTATGAACCATTGTACTTCGGGCAATACATAGATGTGCTTCTGAATTCCAAACATAACACAGAAAATTGCTCTATTTCCTATGCTCTGCTTAGACCATTATGAGTTGGCACTGAAGTAACGCGATGGATATACAGGTTTTGCTGCCAGTGATGTGAACCTGGCTGCTTGATTGATTTTACTTTCATTCCATTGTTGCAATAATATAAGTAGTACCTTGAGCACTAGCAGTAAGGAAGCCTTGTTTCCTACGGATTTGTGTCTCCTAAGTGTGTAAGGCAGAAATGGTTGTCACTGAATTTTTTTAAATAGAGTTAGGGCATCTCTCCTGTGTGATTTCTCAGGAAGTCAAGACTGATGAGGCAGCCGTTTCCTCAGTGACGTATTCAGCCAGACTTCTCTTCTTTGCTTCTTTTTATCTAGGACTTTCATATATGTGAAACCTCTATCCTAGGATCACATCTGGTAAAATGTGAAGCCCCCTTTTCTAACACAGTCCCCTCCACTGCTGTTACACTTTCTGTCTTCAGCCTTCCTCCTAATGGCTGGTCACATAAGAGCTGGCTAAGAGTGGTCACCCGTATTTTCTCCTTTTTAGTCTTTTCTTGTGCTCTGAATAGTTATGCCAGATATTTTTAATGTTATATAGAAAGCTGTTAAAACTTACTTTACCACTGTCTACATTGATGGCTATTTCTCAAGCATTGCTACTATAGAGAGAAGTGGGTTAGAAGTGCAGAAAACGAGAGATTGGTCACTTGGATGTTAAATGTTTATACTCTGAAAATGTCTTTCCCCTCTTCCCAAAAAAGCAAACCAGTAAACATAATAATAAATTAAAACCTAAAGCCTTAGCAGAATCTATGCACATTATCATTGCCTCAGTTAAGCATTTGTGCTAGTGTTTTCAATATTCCACCATGTACAAAGATGTGTTCTAGTCTTTCCTACTTGAAAATAACCTTTTTTATAGTATTGTGTATTTCCTAGCAGCTACCAGCTGTTTAGTGTTAGTATTGCTTTATATATTCATTCACAGTCTTGCAAATGATCCTAATATCCACTCAGAGATGGTATGTATAACTATCATACATACTGACTATAGTTTTAGTCCTTGGCAAATTTGCTGTAACTGACAGTAATGGTACTGTAATTGTTTATCCATGGTACAAATATTGAGGAATAATTACTTTCCTACAGGCTATTAGCCACTAAGGACATGTATTTAAAATTTCAGTACATTTAGAAATAAGAGTTAAATACCATTTCTGTACATAAAAATAAACTCTATACCTTCTGTTACTGTTTATTGCTTAATTTATGATATTTCATACAGCAGTTAATGGTCAGAAGGGCCAAGCCTCACTCTAAAATTTGGATTTTGTTTGTTAATGAAAATACCACCCACCCACACACCCTGAACCCAAACATACAAAAATTAATTAGTGAGTTTTTCTACTTGATTTATTTGACTTACTGTTTAATCCCCACTGATTATGAACTGTTTTCTTCCATATTCATAACATGTGCCATCCAGCTCCCTTGCTTGCTGTGAACTTGTAACTCCCTTCAGTATGTGATTGATGAATATAAAATTGAATCACAGAGCACAAGGAAAGTGGTATAAGCATGACTATAGGGACATGATCTATAGGTGCAGTCTCAAAAATATATCTGAAACTGGAGTTTTCAGAAATGGGTTTTGAATAGGACTGGGCTGCTTTCTGGCATGTCACGATTTGAAAAAACTTGTCTTTGCAGGAACAGATTTGTTATGCTCAGAGAGGAACAGTGTGTATGCCTAACCTCACGATCATTTGATCACGAAACTAATGACTTTCTCCTAAAGAACCTGGCAATGGCTGAAACCAGAGACGAGAGGAGTAAAGGTTGGCAAATTAGCAAAGTAATGCCAATTTGAAGCATACACATTTTAAACAAAAATTTAAAACCCGATGATGATTTATTTGTAGGAATTCATTTGTATGTTAAATGTGCATTAGAATTTGTGTCTATTTTTGTGAGATTGTTGTATGTATATTTTCAGTTTTTACTCTATATTTCTAAGGAACATACTTTTAAAAATCAGAATTGATATTTGACAGAATGACTTGAGCAAACCAACCACTGAAAGTACGGTGGATTTCCGGAGTGTGATAATAAAATATTAAAAACCTTACAAAGCTAGAACTGCGTGTTCTAATTTTTAAGATTTTTTTTTTTTTTCTGAAATCAATTCTGTATAGTAACTCTGGTTACTGTATACTAGGATGTGGCTTATGGCTATGTATAAAGTCCAGATGTCTACTTGGTTGTTTAGGCACAAGTCTGCTGATGTCAAAACCCCCTGATTTTTAAATGATCTGTTCTTCGTAGATGTTTATAAAACTCTCTGTGGTTGTCTTTCATTTGTGCTATAGGCTGCAAAAGTGAACCATTAGTTAATCTATGCGTTTTCAGAAGATTTTTTAAAAATTATTTTTGCCACAGTCATAAATAAATAATTATTCAAATATAATTTTACCTCTGAGAGATGGGAGATGAGAAGAAGAAAAGGGTGATTGGCTGGTGCTTTTATGACAGTACAGATAGATTTTCAGTGTAGAATATGTATTATTCATATTTGGAATTTTCATTTGTTTAGTTCATTATCAACATTAAATTAGAAATTAATAATAGAAGCCAGCTATCCCCTATAGACAGAGCCCACCTTCAGACAGTGCAGAAAGCTGTTATTCAAAACTATGAATAATTATGTCTAAATGTAAAGTGGACATCCAACAGAATCATAGAATGAGGCTTTTTAATAGACTGATAGATTTTGTTTATAGATTTGAGCTTTGAAAAAGTAAATAGATAGCTGAAGCTATGCACCTGACACTATCCTTTTCAAAAGGATAAAGGTTTAATTTTATACATTCCTGTGGAATATCTTTGGATCTAGTCTGAAACGTTGTCTGCTTTGTTTCAGCAAAGAATATTACAACCCCCTCTGTTGGAGCAGAGTTCTGTACGATGAAATGATTTACCTTTTTCAGGTATTTTTGTGCATTTTTAGATAGCTATCTGGTACATATGTAAATACGTTTAAAATGTTAAATACTGTTCAGAAAACAGCAAAAATTCTGTTCTTATATCCAACAAAGTAAATATAAAAAAATTACATCAATATATAATGAGGAATGTTTATCCAGTAATTTGAGCATAGTTAAGGGTAGAATTAAATCTGGTGTGTCTGGCAGATATATAAAGCAAAATTTCAGTCTTTGCTGGGTTCTTCTATTAACAACTTCAGTAAAAAAAAAACAAAAACAAACAAACCAAAAAAAACCCAACATATTTGGAGCAATATTTTCCCGTCTGATATATGAAAAATATATCTAATTAATGTTAGGAAAGTAGAAAGCTTTTTACAGACAAACTGCAATTGGATATTGGAATTTTAATTTTTCTCCTGTGTCCTATTCTGATTAGGACTAATGAATGCTGGAAGAGGGGAGGAGTGCGGAAAAAAGCACACGCTATCTGTTTAGCTTTTAATATTTGAGGATATTGTTTTTCTTATTCCGCTGTACTCAGAGGTAACTATTGCACTTTGATCCATTACAAGAAAAGAATTTCTTTACTAATTACAGCACCTTTCCACTCTGTGGACAGATTCAAGAAATAACTGTTGTATGCTGAATAACCCCTTATGAAAACAATGTCCAAAGAAGACATCCAGTCCTCATTAAATAGAGTTCTGCTTGGCTGCTCTGCACTTTTAATAGGAAATGAAGAACAATTGTGTGAAATACTGTTGGTTGCTCTGTAGCAATATGTCAGTGATATTCCAGGAGTTAATGAAAGTCGATGAAAAGGGATAGCTTCTGTAAGCGGTGCTTTATTTTTTACACTTTTTATTTTTGACGCTGCATCACGTCCTCGTGAATTGGTTGGAGCTGTGTTTTGATAATAAACATGTGGTTCATATGAGCATACAAATAAGGAATGAAGTATGACAGCATAGAGTGTAAACATCCGTAATTGCTTGTGTAGACAGTAGGAGAATCACAGACCGTTTATGGTGATGACTGAAGTACCTTCAAATGAAGACAAGAGATTTTTTAACTGGTGGAAATGAGTGCTGAACATAATAAATAGTCAATATGCAGAATTATTCTGGCATTTTTGAACAGTAAGTTTAAGGAGATCATATAGTTATGCAAACGTTCAGTATTTTTAGTGGTTTATGCCCATCATGATGGTTTACATTTGGCATTTTTAAGCTCAGTTAGCTTTTGACTTGCAAAGCTGCAGATATTCTTATATTTTCTTCCCTCAACTGAAGGAATAAAAAACTGAAATTGCAAGACCTGGAAAATGTTAATATTTCTGTCCAGAATCTTCTAAATACTTTCTGTCTTGTAGCTTTAGCTTTTAGTTGTGTTCATCTGCATTGAATAGACTAGTTCTTAGCTAGCACTTGGAAACTGAACTTTAGTTTTATGTTTTTAGGAGGCTAAAGTCTAATAACTTAATTTTTTCATCCACACCTAGACATCTAGTAATTTTTTATCTACTCTGTAATACTCCACCAGGCATCCCATCTGCCAGTCAAAGGAGGACATGATTTTTCTCTATATCCTGGGTAAATGGAGGCAAAATTGTCAAAAGGAATGAGTTGTCTGTCTCTTTACAAATGAGTGGCTGAGGCCTTCTGAGGAGGAGAGTCTTCCAAGGTTTAGATGCTTATGTTATGGAGGTTCCACACTTCCTCAGGTATTTAAGTCTTAAAAAAGAACAGGATTTCTTTTTGTCCTGAGCAATTGCTATTGGCTGGCTGAATTAGAGTGCTGGATAAGATGAATCATGTTTTGAAATGTTTCTGTTTCTGTGCATTGCATACAGAATTGTATAAAGCGTGTGGATTCTGTTTGGAGGTCTGGGTGCCTATAGATTCAATGTAATGATACTGAGTATTAGAATAAAAATATTTTCCTAAGGTTTCTAAAATTTTAAAAATTCAGCAAGTTGCTTGGCTCACCTTGAGAGAAGTATTTAAGAGGATCCAATGAATTAGTCAAGTGGCATGTCTAGATAATTGAACCTATTCAATTCAAGAAGTGTAAAAATCTCAGTTTCAACTTCCTCTAGGAACTGATGAAAATAAAAATGGAGGAAGGTAATTACATTAAAGAAGTCTTACCTAATAACTTGAAGATGATAGCCTCTGAATAAGCTTGGAAGAATTCTTACTTATTTCTTCATGATTCTCTCATTTATTTTGTCAGTGTCATTAATGAATTATATTAAAAAAAATCAGTGAGATTTCACAGAGGAGAGCAACTGAGGTGGCTGCTTGTTACAGAAGAACATATAATACAGTAAAATCATAGTGAATTTTCAGTATACGTTCAGAATATACAGCAGACAGAGAAGAAATAATAAGGTATTCACTCTTGAATCCTCACAGTGAATTGCAAAGTTGAGAGTCACTGAATGGAAGAAAATCTGAAGGTAATTAAATCCTATTTTGCTTTATGATTTGGCCAAGTGAAAGAAGTGTTCTGAGAATGTAGCTATGATTTCTGCACTGAGTTTGAATAGATAAAGTTCAGTTCCTTTTTACTGTTATTCCTGTAAGGGAATGGAAACATTTTGATATATGAAATATTCACGTACGTAAAGTGTGTAAGGAAAGAGACAGTAATACATCTAAAAGTATTTAGGATCTTTGTTCAAGTTTTAGTGGAAAAAGCTTGCAAAGAGATTTTAAAAAGTGAATGCGAGTAGAGAAATTGCAGCATGTACCAAACCCTCTAAAATAATGTCTCTGTTGTCTCCCATCTCTTCAACTTGTTTTCATACCAGCTTGCAACTTTCTGAACACCAAGCCTACATGACTAGGTATTTGCGGGGTCTAGGCGGCAGTTTCCTTAGAGATTAGTCCTCAGGTGGATAGTTAGTGACCTTGGTTTGTGATGTTTAATGGAATTGGAATGCACTTTAAAAATGGTTCTCTTTTTTGACAACCCTTTATTAGCAGCCAGCAATTAAATGTATTAAGAGCCCTTTTTTTTCAGCCACAGAACACTAAGGGATGTATATGTTATAATTACAATTATCCATTCTCCTCATTGTCCTGCTGAGGAATGCAACTGTAATTCTGGCAGCCAGACTACATAGTTGGCTTGCTGTCCTTGGACTGCAGATGTCTAATTGCAGGCAACCATTTCATTTCCAATGGCTCATTAAAGCAGAAGCCATTTAGCATTGCTAACATGGATCTGCATCCATGATTATGCATTTAATTAGAAAAGTGCAGGCTTTTTTCCTTTGTAATGTGGATTTACTAAATTTCTCCTATGTAATCTGTTTTGGAAGAACTTGAATGGCTTAATTTATTATCTTTTTTTGCAGTGCTTAATATCTGTGTTACTCATCTGTGAACTTGATAGGCTAGATATAACCACATTGTATGAATTTGTGTTTCACAAATGTTGCATGTTTGTGTCGTTTATTCAGTTTGAATTTTCCTTAATCTGAAAATCATTTATTCTACCACTTTATTTGTACCTGTAGCTAAAACAGGTTTAGATGTATAAGCATCTCTGTTGACCTCACCCTGAGGAGCTACTAGTAAAGTAGTAAGATTAGCTTAAGCCTTCTCATCATTTCTCATTGCTTTTAGCATTATAGGTAAGAAGGGTTTCGAGTATAAGCAGCAAAGATAATCTCCTTGAGTAATTTCTTCTTTTCTTGACCTCTGGAGCTTATTTATTGTCTGTTTATGTCTGTGCATTGAGATCACATTTTTTGCTTGGCACAGCTGGGACCCATTTAAATTGCATTATTGATACAGTTCCTTCGTTGTCTATATGTTACACATATGACTTTTAACTTTTCTAATCCTCAGTGGTTAACTGCTTTTGTAATGTTTCAGTTAGTAAATGTAACCTGAGGGGTTTGTTGAGGTTCCACCCCCCCACCCCCCATGTTTTTTGCCATTGCAAAATACGAACTGCCAAATTTTTATATTTGGAAAGACAAGCACATTTGCACTGTAAGCAGAGATAGTGGACTGTCATTCTCCACTCTTTCTGCCCCTTGAGAAAAGTTTTTTCTCTTGCACTTTACCTTTGTGCATCTTACTGAACCAGTTGTTCCAAAGAGCTCTAGCACCTGTGAATCTGAACAGTATCCCTTTCCTGAGACAGTTACCTGTTACATTTAGGTTTCTATGTGATCCTAGCAGCAAATCCCTTCCAGATAAGGGCTAGAGAGACATACCTAAGTAAACATGTGAAAGACTGTTGAAGGAAAAAAGCCTCTATACAGGTGCTCATTTCCAAATAATGCTAAAATGTCTCGATAGGATACTGTGCAGTGCTTTGAATTGCAGGACAGGACTGGGACAATCTGAACTGCTGGCTCTAGAACAGGGGAGGTCAAGACAGTAAAATACTTTTAGGAATTGTGAAAAAACCTCTTGCTATCATACTCTGGGTGGGTGTGTGGAATATGAGTGAGTTTATACAGCTGATGAAGCAGTCAATGTATATGCTAAGGCTGTGAAATACTACCTTCTGTCAAGAATTAAAATGGTTATAAGCAAAGATAGGATGTCTCAATGGGCTTTACATCTTCATTTTAGAAATCTATTTAGCTTCTACTTTTCTTAAGGTATGTCCTGCATCTTCTTTCTGTTTTACATAGTCTTGAAGTAAATAGGAAAACTCAAAGTTTTTGAGGCAAAAAATGTTTACCTTTTACTGCTTGAATTACAATAATAAGCACAACTGTGGTTTCTGTTTTGCCTGGTCTATTATAATTAACATAAAATGTTTTATTTATTGTCCAAGTACTTTAGATAAATGCTAAATGGGACATCTCCTGTTCCCTTTCCCATCTCTTACAGTAAAGAGTGGATGAGATTAAGAAAACTATTACTCTGTTCAGCTGCTGCTTATTCACAGTAGCATCTTTGGGGTATTGTTTGAGCTGTTGTTTTTCATTTGTACATCTGAAATTGCCCCCTAAAAGAAGCAACATATATTTTCAGCCCTTTTAGAAATGGAGGACCTGCTGCAGTTTACCTAGACACTAATTTTCTTAGCAGAGGCAGAAATCCATTATTTGTGAATCACCGCAGCTGTGAACCACCCTGTCTAACTTTTAAAATGAGTACAGTATTATCCAATGTAACAGTTTGCTTCCTTGGACTTAACTTGTATGGATTAAAGCTTGTTATAGTTATATAATGAAGTTTGATTTGTTTCACAGAAATTTCAGAGTATGGTTTCCATTCAGATCTTAGGTTTTAAAGTTTGAAGTGTTTCAAGTTTTTCAAGAGAGTCTTACTCTCAAAGTAAGGTATGCAACATAAGCTAAATTTCTAGGTTCCCTCTAAACTCAGGATCACCAGATGAATCACCGTTTTTAATTCATGGCTCTCCTGGTAATTTTTAGGTGGCTGAAGTTAGGTAAATGAATCCTGTCTCAAATGTTTTTTGACTCAATTTTTTTTTTTTTTTGGTGATGAATCAGGTTGTTTTTTTTTTAGTTCTGTAAAGCTACACCTGGATCAAATGCCTTTAAAAAAAGGCAATACATGTGGAAAATATTCATACACAAAGCCACACGTGTATTGTGTACATCCAAACAATAGCTCTGAAATCTTCAGAAATGTGTATCTTAAGAGCCATTCAGTTACTACTCTCTAAGGATAATTTGATGGTTCAGTTTTCTTTTTCTCTCTTCTTTTTGAGAACATAAAACAGCTTGAAAAAGCAGTCTCTCAGCAGATCTCTTGTGCTAGTCATGCAAGAAAAATAGACTGGAATCTCAGCAAATACTCTTTCCTTTAGCAGCAGTGATTAGGTAGTCTCTCAGTTACTTTGCTTCTTGAAAGATACTTTCATTTCATATTTTTTGCCTAATGTTAATCCGTTAAGAAAAAAGAGGAGTGCACAACTGTCAGTTTTAGTGAGTTGGATTTGTTTGAGCAAGATAACAGTTCCCAGAGGAATATGAGCATGTGGTAGAGTACTTTACAATCTTGCTTTGCATCTCAGAGAGCTTTCTTGACTTGGCCTTGCTGCTGCTGTTTATTTCCCTGAGGAACATCTGTGAGAGGAACTGTATTTGTCTCTGAAGTACAGAACTGCTTTCTGGGTTTATTTTTCCCATCTTTTATTTTTCAAGCAAAAGTCTACTCTCTAAATTCTTTCAGTTGTGTTAATACTATATACCGCTCAGTGGATTGTGGCAGAGATGGTGACTTTCTCAGAATTTTAATATATAGCTAGGTAGGCAGGTATAGTTTATCCAGTGATGATATTTTACCAGTGTTCTAATCTGATAATTTTGTTCAGATTTGAACAAATTGAAAGAATGTTAAATACTTATTTTGTTTACTTTGTAAAGAAAAAGTAATTGACTGCATTTGCTTCTGAAATTTAAACTAAATCTATTTAAGTTGCATTTGGTTAGATAAAGTAATGACTGGGTTCACTCTAGAGGCAATTTTTACCATTTCCAAGGGAAGATAGTGGAGAAAAGCATTTTGTGATGAAGAGCTGCACATGAAAATACTGTCCAAGGTCCAAGCTAAGAGTATTGATGGAAAATGAGTAAAACAGACTGCTCTACCTAGGGCAGCCACTCTTTTCAAGATTGCCCTGCAACTAGAAAGAGTCTAATGAAAGATATTTTGTATCCTTTTAATGTTTCTCTAACTTCTCCTCAGCAATACTGTATCTTTTCTGACATCGGTTGATCCAGCAAACGCTATCCCATGTACAGTGGCATTGAAACGGCAGGTGTGGTTTTGCCTTGCTTCTGGTGCACTGGCATCTTGTGAATTTACATTTTCTTGCTATAAATCTAAGTAACTTCATGATTATTCCATGTCATGTTAAGTGAGAATGATCATATATAGCTGCTTTATTATTAGTTACAAATAAAATGTAATCTCTGGCAGTGCAGCTATGACTGAAGAGGTTTTTAAACCACTCTAGAATGCATGTAGATTTTAATCAGTCTTCATTAGTGTACTTGCCAATTTATTTACTACAGATTCCCAGATTCCACCCACCCACCCACCCCCTTTTCCTGAAAAGGTGGAAGTGACACAAATCAAATGACAATGTTATACATATAATTGAAATTAATCCGTCTGATCTTTCAAGCACCAGTTACACAATTTTGCAGCTATGCACATTTTTTCTTGAGTGTTTCTAAACGGAAATTTCCTCTTTCTTAGAGGACCATGTTTCTTATGCATGCGTATCCCTACTACAGGTAGCTCTATACACAGAACAAGTAGAAATTCCTTTGTTTTATTTTGGTTCAAAGTAATCTTTTTTACCTCATTGTCCTCTCTTTTCAGATAGAAATATAAATATTGTTCTAAGAGAAAAACTGGATTTGTGTCTGTTTAGGTTCCATTTCCTTATTCCTAGACTCTTGCTGGGCACCCTGAGAGCAGTCAACTCACTGATTTACAGTGTAGGGGATGGACAGGGTTAACAATATTCTCCCAGAATGGGAAGCAACATTTCTCATGTATAAGTTGTATCATTCTCTTAGGGTATCTAGACTAAACCTTTTCTCTTGCACTTCTGTTAAGAGCTTGTGTTTTACAAATTTTTTTTGTCTCCTTACTGAAAGATTTACATTGTGTCTTGTTTCTTTCTAGTATTTAACACAGAGGAAATGTCACGCAGCACTCTAGGCCTAATGCATTTTCAGTTTGGGTGTTAATACGTCCATCAATCCATGATTTGTATTTATTTTTAAGATCTAATATAAGTTCATGATTTCCGTTATGGTTTTCTGGTTCTCTGACTTCCATTTTCTGTCTTTGTGTAACTTACAGCAGGCTTGTGGCTGTGCTATCCTACTGCCTATTGATTTAAGGACTCTTTAATTGAAAACTATTCAACAAACACGATTTTCAATTTACTGTTTTGACCAACTATGTTTAGGTGCCAGGGGCTTATTTGCAGCAGTTGATGGTTAAAGATTTAAAAGTAAAGCTGCATGTCATCTAGGTATACTTCAGTAATATGCAGGGTTTTCACCAAGGACTTGTCATACATCTTACATAGCCTGCAGGCTAAAAGTGTGTGTCTGTGCATTTGTGTCTGCATGTGTAACCACAGGAACTGAAAAGGCAAAGAATCAATGATCTCAAAATTAATTAAAATCAGGAAGACTTTCCCCCTGCTGACAGGATATTTAGGATGAAAATAATTAAGTGAGCTATTGTGGCAAATGCAATATTGATTGCTCACCAAGAGCAGCTCCTTGAAGACTTAGATGAAGATTGATAACTGTTTTTTAACAGTTAGAGCCAAAGGCAACCATTCCCATCTCCAGTTTGGGGGCATGTGTGCAGTCTGACAAATGACTTTCAACCCAACCCTCTATTGACCAGTATAGAAAGCTATTATCTACCATGAATAAATGGCATATACATGCTACTTCTCCCTTCTTCATCTGTACAGTTGAAAACGCTTCATTTACAATTTTTCAATTCCTCATACTTTAAAAGTAGTAGTTGCCATCCTTTCAGGGCAGAAAGATTTTTTTGTTTGATTGGTTCAGGTTAGAGGTGGATTTTTTTCTTTATTTGAGTAAAGAGTCAGGAATTGCACCCTGGAATGAGAGATGAAGTGAAGAGAAGGTTAATACTTTCATAATAATAATGAAATAGAATAAACTTGAAGATGGCATCAGATTTTCTCAAGTGATCACTGGAATTTAGCTACAATATGGCTACAACAGCAAGTGAAGAGGCGCATTGGGGGCAGCCCCATACAGCAAACCTGTTGGTGCCAAAAAACCTGACTATTCTTATTTTACACTGTTTTATTTTCAACTGTTTTGCTTCAGACTGTCTCTAGTCTGTTCTTTTGGACAAAGCCAATTAGCAGATCGAGCACATAAAGTACAGCCCTAGATCACGTATTTCAATGAATTTTATCTTAGAAGAGCCTGGTTCATGCACTATGAGACTGCTCCATGATGTGAATCAGAACACCGGTATGTGGGAACAATCAGGAGAGTCATTTAAAAAACTTGCTGATTGAAAATAAAATCTGTGGTAGACCTTCCAGAGTAATGGAGCCTTGTAAAATCATTGTGAGAACAAATCTTCATGAAAGGAAAATGAGTGGACAAGTGTTTTTGTTTCGGTGACAATCAAAAATATAGACATAGAAAATGCTATAGGCAGAAAGGCAAGTAAATAATAAAGGCTTAATACTTGTTTAGAATATCAAAACAAGCCTGCTGAAAGTATTTGCCTTTGAATCATGTTAATTTATCTAAATGTTTATGGAAAAAGACACTTATACATCAACTTACTCGTGGAAACACGCTTGTAAGAGGAAAACAGTTTCACATCATCTAGAAAGTAAGCAACTCATTGCAAAACATAGTAAGAAGTGATGAGAATTGAGAAATGCTTAACAAGTGCTTCCTACCTGTGCTTTGGCAGTTTTGTCCTGCTAATGGCTCTGGTGTCAAACTTAGCTCTTCCTGGGTTGGTGTTAGTAGTGAGGTGGAGCTCTGCGAGATGAGATTCCTCAGTTACTACACTGTATGGATAGAGTGGTGGTTCTCAGATATTTCAAGATAAAGGACTGACACAGAAATAGTTTTCTGCAGGAATAATTCTCTTCCACCTCTTTCTGATGAATCTGCAAATAGTTGTACGTTTTTGGAACTTGACAGTTTCTTGTGATTTTTATAACTGGATAATTTTTTTGTGCCATTTTTAGTTAAATATTAGATAAGAATTTGTAAAGAAATCAACTGTTAAGACATTTGAGAGATTGAAATATCTACCTTTTGAGCTTTAGATTACTCAGACTTTCCCCATTTTGTTAAAAGATGAGGTGAAATAGATAATCATGTTAAAATGAAGAAACTACTGTCTTGTAGACCTCATTTGTATGTTGCTGCTGCCTTGAACCATTTGTGACCATTCAGGAAAGGTTTTCCTAAACAACCATGACATTTCCTGCACACTCTGATGTCTGGAAATTTCTCCATCAAGGCCAGAAGTTAACATCATGGATTAACCACTTCAGGGAAACATTTTTCCACCTATGTTTATCATTTTGCTATCCATGAAAGTTTGTCTAGGAAACAATAGATGAAGAAAATAAGATGATAAATTACTAACATGATTTAATTTAATTCTGTTTAGCATTCTCTGCAAAACAATCAGTTTCATTAAGACCATAACATCAGGCATCTAGGTTAAATACGATCCTTTGTGATTTTAATTTTATGACACAAGATTTTGAGTTTGTTCAGTTTCAGGGGGGCATACAAATTTTTTTTTTTTCCCTGTAATTTTTCCATACCTGATCAATAATAACTTCCACTTAGTTTTAGAGACAAAACCAGTGTATTGCTTTATACTATAAGAGAGACTTCCAAATATAGCTTTCTTTCAATGCTTTAGTTTTGTCACACTGTAACCACACAGCTGAATATTTTCTGAGCAGACGTACCTTTTTTTTTTAAGTATTTTGAGAAAATTTCAGCTAAAACAGAGTAACCTGTTCTGGGCAGAGAAGTAGGGCAGAATGTTACCTTTTCAGCATTAATTTTTGGTTTGTTTTCCCAACCTTTCCCTAGAAAAGTGCAAGCTTTCCCTATTTAAAGTAGAAGCTTAGAATTTTATGGAAAGAAACAATGAATTTTGTTGTCTCCACAAGTTAGAAGCTTTTTACTGCATCTGATACAAATGCACTTCTGTCATCCTCATGGAGCAGGATCTTGATCTGCTGTACTGGTCCAGCTGTACTGGACTTCATATGTGTTATCTATGTGATACTGTAGAAAATACACTCTGTGGTTATATGTATTAAAACTTGCATATACACAAGAGAGGTAAAGGTTACATCCTTACAACCATTATTTGCTACGTGGTAAATACTGATTTTGTAAAGATTTTTCCTTGTTTTTTAGAAAATATGTATCTACATGTATTACAAAAACATATAAAGCATGTTTTATTTGTTAGGTAGGTATTTTCCCACAGAAAAGTCTGGGTGCTCTACTATGTATCAGATTATTTCCCTATAACTACCCAAATCACTAGTTGCACTTAATACCTCATGAAAATAGTTTCTTTAACATATCAGCATACAGCATAGAGCCATAAATTTTAAAAGTATCTTCGTAAGTTCTTATAAAAATCCATCTTTTGATAATAATTAGGATTAGTTTTCCATTTTTAAGTTGTCTCTTGATAAAACCCCTCTTACGATATTATTTGGCAGTTTTTGGAGGAAGAAACCAAGAGGTAATAAAAATTAAGGGAGTATGCCTATTGTCTTGTAAAGAAACCTGACATTGCTCTGAATTCTGCTATACCTACATTCTGGTTTTTTCGGTACAATCTGATTAATATGGTGCTTTTTTGGGCTAATTTAGACAAGTGAGGGCGTATAAGACTGGCTTAGTACAAGTGAAGATGCCTCTAAAGGATAGTGCATTGTGTAGTGCTGAGACAGCTAAACTTAGAAACAACTTCAGGTTCAGAATGCACAGGAATGAGCTGAGTGATGCCAGCAAATTGAAAACTAGTACACTTTTAGCTATTAAGACTAATTTTTGATCATACTTTCTTTGAAAATGTAAGAAGGAACTGAATTCTGTGAAATTTTCTTACAGGTGCAGATGAATACTTGTAGAATAATAGAATTGTTTAGGTTGGAAAAGACCTTTAAGATCATCAAGCCCAACTGTTAACCTAGCACTGCCAAGTCCACCACGAAACCACATCCCTAAGCACGTCATCTACACGTCTTTCAAATACCTCCCGGGGATGGTGACCCCCCCGCTCCCCGGGCCAGCCTCTTCCAGTGCCTGACAACCCTTTTCGTGAAGAAATTTTCCCCAATATCCCATCTAAACCTCCCCTGGCACA